>NW_008751837.1:767010-794284 GCF_000715545.1 Opisthorchis viverrini
TATATATATAGTTGTTATGTTATACGTATATATATTGTTGTTATATCCTTGTGTCGCGAAATATGTTTAGATAATTACGTGGATTGTATTAGTATTAAAAATATGTGCTGCCGATTAGCTGCGAACGGTATTTTGCGGGAAATGCTGTGAGTTCGCCACAACTGAATGTTTGTGCTGTTTCAAAAGGCAGTTTAGTTTGCAAACGAAAGCATGGTGAAGTGGAAGGTTTACGGTCATTGTTTATAGTCTTGCTTTGGCGACGAAACCGGACGTTGTCGTAAGAATACCACGCTTACCACCAGTATTAAGGACTGTCTTACCGCAGACGCAGCTCTAGAGTAAAGTATTGTGCAGGTGTATGTTACTTAAACGGCTATAGGGAGTAAGAAGTGACCTACCATTCATTCGGGTCCAAATTCCACTGAATAACCATTACGAGTGCATTTGACGCCTTTCGGAACAGACATGTTCGCACCGCATCACTACTGACGGAAGGAATATTTCTCCGAAAGCAGCAGAAATGACTCATACGGTATGGCTCGCAGACAAATTTCGCTCCAAATCCTTAGGAGTCAGAAGCACTGGGTAGCTGAGCTTAACTCAGATGTAGACTTAAATGGGACATCGCCTTATTTTATTCCCCTCCATACGTTCGTCCCGGGCGATTAAATATCAGACATTACTGGACCTTTCGATAACCTTAAGTGTTTCACCTCTCACCGGACATTTGATGAAAGTGAACATCCACTCGTGAAAATTTTGATTGAAAATAATGTCTTTGGTGACATCGACGTAGCTTGAGAGACGAATTTGTTGCCTTAAGTTCAGCTGGTCGTTTTCGAGGCTGTATGGTCCCATGGGTCAAGTTTCCAGATATAATACCGTCATATTTTCATTCCTTACAGGTAGTGCTCACGTTTGAACTATCAGCTGGGGCTGGAGACGCTGTGATTGCGGAAAAATTCACCCATACCCAATGCACATCAGTCCCTCACCATGCTCGTTTTGAGAAAGAGCCTGTAGACAAGGTTGCTACTCAGCCGGTGAAAATCCCTTCTCCGTTGAAGAGTGGTCTAGTGTCGTTGGCCACATCTCTTAACCCAGTGGTTTCCCCATTTTCTCGCATTTGTAGTCTCCGATTACCAGGCAAATGGAAACATCCAAATTCATCAGCGAAAGCTGAAGTTGTTTCTCTATCCGATCTTGACGATACCTCTCGAGCGATTTATGTGAAGACTCGTTCAATGTCTTTGAAAAGCAAGACATCCCCGATGGCGAACTCGGCTCCGCTCCCCGTAGCTCACCAGACTCCTTCACCAAGCGACCATACGTCGGAAGACAGTGAAGAAGAGGAACAGACCGATACGGATTCAGATGTATCCATTTCAGAACCTGTGCAAAGTCCGATGGCAACTAACTTGTTGCCATGCCCGCTTGCCCTGTCCCTTTCGTTTGATGCACCCACCACCAAACAAACAATTGTTCACCATTCCGGTCCGCTTGAGCCAAACGGGTCCTCCGAGTGTAGCGCCCCAAAAGCATCACCACTCAGTCCCTACACCCAGAATCCGGTGACACATCACTTTGTCCGGAAACCAGCTCAACACAAATCTCAAGCGACAAACAACAATAGGTGATCAACATGTGATATCAACATACATCGGCTGTGATCCTCTTCTCATCAGTATTTTAATTTTATCAAGCCACACGAGCGCCCATAGCCCATGTTTCTCAATACTTGTCCGGAATCTACACGTTAAGTAAAGTTTGTTGTGTTGTGTTAACGAGATTAAATGCCTTCTTATTAATTATCACTATCTATCTCTGATGTTTTTCTGCGTTCATGTATGTAAACACATGTATATAAATATGTTCTGTTTCAACATGTTCTGAAATTGTATGCACAAACGGTCACAGAAGGCGGGTTGGAGGGCCTTTACGTGATGGCCATTCTGCTACAGTAAATCCACAGAGTGCCCAGTAGTGCAGCTGCAAGCGCTTTAAAGCCAAGATTTTTGTTAGAAGGGGCCCTCTTGGTAGACAGATCCTCTTGTAACACAGGTGTTACTTCCAGGTGGGTAACGCATAAAACGGCGGTGCGCTTGAAATGACCTACTTTCTTTTTTCCACGCTTGTACACTAACAAAAATGGGTATAAGGTGGTCGCTCGGTGGTACGGATATTGTGCACCATAATTTGCGTGTAAACCGGTGAAATGTCTATCTCTAAGTGTGACACCTTTCATTAAGTTGCCGAAAACCCTTCGACAGCCCACGACCCGTTTCACATTTCCTGGGGCTCATGGGGTAGGCGCAGTCCCCGGGTTTCCGACAACCCCAAATTGGACGGGATTTGCCGAACACTCCTGTATGCATCCGAATTTGGGATAATTGACTGAATTTCGTTTATAATGGTCTTCACCAGATAGTATAATGTGGTATCTCGAATACCGTACCAAGCGAACTATGAGGCGGCCTGGTCCGGTTATTCAGCTAAAGAGAACTGTCGTAAATGAGCGATTCAGCTGGATCCAGTTGACCTTCCGGCAGCCGAATTTGTATGCAAATGAGGGTATTTGGCGAAATGTCTTTCCATTTCTTTTTTAACACAAATCCTGAAGAGATTGAACCGAATCACCTACGGGGTTTAGGTAACGTTAATACAACTGGTTTGTCAGAACCAAGGATATGATCAGAAATATTTTTTTATTCGCGCACATGGCAATTTACAAGTCTCGATGGTGACAGTTGGTGGATGTGTGCATCGTGTTTGTGAATTCTTGTGCCGTGGCTAAGACTAATAAATATCACAATATAATGGTAGAACCCCCCGTGCGGATATGGGCAGACATGGGCGAAAGCGAACTGTTACAGAATGTTGATTACCCGTGTACTCGTAATCGTTATTGTGAATGGAGAGCTTTCCAAGGTGGATTTCGTGTTTTTCGAGCTTTATGAGAGCCGTTCTGGCCATTCTTCTCGCCTCCAGATCAGCGTTCTGTTGGTGAATTTCAGCTATAGTAATGTCTTATTGCGCAAGGGTCACTGACCCAGGACCCGAATGGCCGTTATCGCGCAATTCCGCTTCATTGGCATGCATTCCAATCTGGATTTGGTTGCCTTCATGTTGACTGACCGTCCCGGTCATTTCTTCATTAAAAGACGTAAAAGCACTTTTGCTCTGCTCTTGTCTGCTCGTTCGGGTTTAACCTTTCAGAGGCCAATGGTAAGCGGACAAAAGAATAGCATGTCTCCATGGTTTGAGTAGCCTTATTGTTCGACGTTCTGTAAATTAGGCCGCAATATGCATCAGCATTTACATATCTTGAAATTGGTGGTGTCTTCCCGAGAGAAAAGACAGACCCTAAAAATCCAACAAATCGGTCACCCAACGGCTGTCTGTGACTATCAGCTTACTAGTCGAAATGATTCAGAAAACAGCGCGGCTGAAAGCGCATCTGTTGCGAACAACAGCATTCGGAGCGATACTTCCGTCTTACTCACTGTCTCCTCGATCCAGGGCAACACCCACAGCCAATTTGGTTAACTTTATAGGTCTTTGGCTTCTAAAAGGTCCCATCAAGAAAGACATATCACTCGCTACCTTGTTGGTCAGACTTGCGGTTAATTAACTCAGGACAGTGAAGGTCCGCAGCTCCGGCATCCAAAAAGAAAAACAGTTTTCGAAATTGCAAGTAAACATCTTGGATCTTGTTTATGAAGCAGCATCACTCAAAAACTTGAAATTGGAACCCAGAACATCAGAATCCTACTAGTTATAGGGAATAATGACAGGCCTGAATGACTTATGGTGCTTATTTATCAAGAACTCAAACGCTATGTTGTCGATAGTGTGGCAGTGGTTAAGATCAGACTGTCAGAACGGGGGAAACTCTGGAAAGTTGGAGCCCGTTGCACTAAAACAGACAGCTGACAAGAACACGTACGTCAGGCGCATATCTAACGTACAGTCCAAAGAAAGGAGAAGGGCCGCCAGTTCATCCACGTATAATCGACAAGCCAGGGTTGGATTCTAACACTGAGCCATTTGGTCAGTGGCTTCACACCTTCACAGCTGGGCTATCTCGAGTTGGAATGGCATTATCCACAAGCTCGCTTTCAAGAACAGTCGGCCACACATCAAGACAAGTGTGAGAGCATTTCAAATTCAGCTCACAACACGAGTATTGCTACGTTCGCGAGTGCCCGTGTGCCTTCAGTGTCTCACTCTCAGCTGTCAAATGTCACACAATCGACTTTCGCCATAGATAACGTTTTTTTTCCCAAGTGATGCTTTTAGTTTTGGAGTTACGAAAGGTTTAGAAACTTGAGAGAGTATAATAGTGCCCCTTGGAATCGGACCAGTGAACGACAATCGCTAACACGTGTTGATTGTGTGTAGCTCTGCTATTCACCTTTATTAACTAGTTGGTTAATCCCGGGAAAATCCCACTGGTCACATGGACTTATCTGGGCATTTCATTGGTTATACAACTATCCAAAAAACAAACTACAAATATATTCTCCTTGTGAAAGGAGGGCATAATGCTGAGTCTGACAGGTCATTCTTTAATACAAATGTATGTGGATTCCAGAGTATAGAACAACCAGTTGACCTTGAAAGATTGTAATTTTACTCAAAATAGACTAGTGTGACCAAATAGTGAAACGCGGCATCCGGCCGACACTTGGTACATCCTATAGGCGATCAATGCGTAAGAATGAATCGAACGATACTGGGAGGCCGAGATGAGAAACAAAATCGGCGATCAAGCAGGAAGAAATCACTCTTATGATTCAATCCGAATCTGATTTGTCAATTTGTTTCATTCCTAGTCCATGTCACCGGTGGGGATGAACTTCAGAGTTCCGCTTTCTGCGTTTCATCTGAAAAGATGTGACAAGGTATGGATAAATTGTAGTTGGTTGCAGGGGTTGAAGCATTTAGGTTCACACATCACTATCATTTGAATAGTCCCCTTTCTATTATAATGTAACTGTTCAGGCCTGTTCACCCTAAACTGAAGAAGCGATGTACTCGAGTTTTACGTCTGTTCGAGCCCATCAGCAGTGCACATCCTTGGCTGTGCTGGAAGTCGAACATCTTATAGCTGGCACATGGGGACAATGTGTTACCAACACTCCACCAGTGCAGGTTAGACGCAACTTAATTACCACGTCTGAATTATCCTGAAAAGTGGAGGATATGCAATGTTTGTGAACTCCAATAAGAGCGGATTTCGAGCCCTGTGTTACCTAACTTTGAATCACTTTCCAGGATGGCATGCATGCAGTCGATCAGAACTAAAACCCAATGATCGGGAGGTTATGCACATCTGCAGGCAGATGAACTAGTTTTGTTTACGTGCACGGTCGAGTGATAAGACGATGTAGTCATTCCGAATCAATTCACGGGACCAAATGAAATTACATTCTTTCGAGCATTTCTAACGATGAACGAAAAGACAACCTGTGCTAGAGGCGTTAGGAGGACTAACCGTAAACGAACAAATTCACTTTGCTAACTGAAACATCGTTTCTACATTTTAGCCTCTTACTGACATCCATTGGATTGTTAGCTCTTTTTATATTCTGGTTTAGTTGAATTCCATATCCCGGAACGAACCACTTGTTCGCAGAATAACTTCCTCGAAGTTGTTTGTCTTTCCCATTCCTGTGAACTAGGGATTAAGACTGATACACTATCTGAGAGGATATAACACTGGCACTTGATTATTCAACGGCTTCCGAACTTTTACCAGCTCGTTTTCATTGCTTCACAAACTTAAATCATCAAAATAAATGGCGTGTGAACGTCCGCGCATAGTGAGTGGAACTATCGCCTACTGGAGCGCTAAGATGCCGGTCATTTCGGTTGACCTATTCTTTTCTATTTATGACCGTTAGTTTTTTCACTGAGCTGGGCAGTTCGGTTGCGAATGTTTGATTACCAGTCGAAGTGGCGAAGAGACGTTTGCAACAAATTACCCAGCTCACCGAACAAATCAACAGCCATCATTAAAACCCAAGCTACTAATATTTTCTGCTATTTATCCCCAAGACCCATGATCGTTATCTAAGCTGTTGAAAGAGACGAATTTATAGCACACCGAAGTTTACAGATTCTTCCACTGCTTTTATCTTCATTTCACATGGGGACAATGTGTTACCAACACTCCACCAGTGCAGGTTAGACGCAACTTAATTACCACGTCTGAATTATCCTGAAAAGTGGAGGATATGCAATGTTTGTGAACTCCAATAAGAGCGGATTTCGAGCCCTGTGTTACCTAACTTTGAATCACTTTCCAGGATGGCATGCATGCAGTCGATCAGAACTAAAACCCAATGATCGGGAGGTTATGCACATCTGCAGGCAGATGAACTAGTTTTGTTTACGTGCACGGTCGAGTGATAAGACGATGTAGTCATTCCGAATCAATTCACGGGACCAAATGAAATTACATTCTTTCGAGCATTTCTAACGATGAACGAAAAGACAACCTGTGCTAGAGGCGTTAGGAGGACTAACCGTAAACGAACAAATTCACTTTGCTAACTGAAACATCGTTTCTACATTTTAGCCTCTTACTGACATCCATTGGATTGTTAGCTCTTTTTATATTCTGGTTTAGTTGAATTCCATATCCCGGAACGAACCACTTGTTCGCAGAATAACTTCCTCGAAGTTGTTTGTCTTTCCCATTCCTGTGAACTAGGGATTAAGACTGATACACTATCTGAGAGGATATAACACTGGCACTTGATTATTCAACGGCTTCCGAACTTTTACCAGCTCGTTTTCATTGCTTCACAAACTTAAATCATCAAAATAAATGGCGTGTGAACGTCCGCGCATAGTGAGTGGAACTATCGCCTACTGGAGCGCTAAGATGCCGGTCATTTCGGTTGACCTATTCTTTTCTATTTATGACCGTTAGTTTTTTCACTGAGCTGGGCAGTTCGGTTGCGAATGTTTGATTACCAGTCGAAGTGGCGAAGAGACGTTTGCAACAAATTACCCAGCTCACCGAACAAATCAACAGCCATCATTAAAACCCAAGCTACTAATATTTTCTGCTATTTATCCCCAAGACCCATGATCGTTATCTAAGCTGTTGAAAGAGACGAATTTATAGCACACCGAAGTTTACAGATTCTTCCACTGCTTTTATCTTCATTTAATGAGCATGGCGCCAACAGAATAGCGTTGTTTGGCTGTGCTAATTTCTGCCCACCTCAGCTAATGGTTACCCAAAAAGTTGAACAAAGATCACCAAGAAACGTGAGCCCGGTCGTTCAACCAGCGCTGGCATCCGAACAACGTGGAACTGAATTTCACAATGTTTCTGACAGTTTCTGTAAGAAAAGGGTGTTATCGACAGTGCAGCTTAATCGTGGTTGAAATTCACCGTTGATCGGGACTGGGTTGGTGGGAAAATAAGCCAGATTCATCTATCCCCATCGTTCAGTGTTGTTGAGTGAAACTCGCCACAGTCCTTGGGGCCAATGTGATGTCAACCCAATCACCAACCCAGCTTGGATGACACTGGTAGTGTTGTGAAAATTTAGATAATTTGCCCGCCGACACGCTTCTAGTAGGCGTTGGTTTTACTCTGCTTTCATCTTAGAAAATGTCTCCCTAACTTCACAGAGGAAAGCGGAATCGACACGAACTGTTCACTGATGAGCCTGAACAAACGTGGACAGCATTCGGTAGAATATTCCGAAGGCCGACTATGTCATGTGTCGCGGCAAATGTGGTCCGCTCCCATAATCGGGATACAAGGAAGAAAGTCAAGATTGAAACACTGACCGAAACTATTTAAGTTGCTAGGGGGTAAAGCCTATCCAAAAGCCAATGGACAGCAGAAGTAGCGTGATCTTGTGTGAAAGTATCAGAACCACTGATGACAGATAATACTTGCACCCTGTTTCTAACATCCATAGATGTGCGAAACCCTCGCTCAGCAAAATGGTCGCTTCAGAAATAATTCAGAAACCAAGAAGCATACAACTGAACGGAGAATGAACAGGTCTTTTTCACTATAATCGTGATGTCTGTGGAAAATGCCTAGAAAATAAGCCATCTGTTTTCACTTCTCATTATTAGCATTTCCCGACCGCAAGCCTACATACTGCTTCAGTCAGTTCGTATGTTAGATGGAGTACTTTAATGAAGTTCATCACACATCAGGTTATTTTACCGCATCACTTCTGCAGAAGCCTTAACGGACATATTGAGAACTGGTTTCTTCTACGATTGGGGTTTATCAACCACCCATGATCACCGGCTGTATGGTTCTTAATCGAATTACACAGAGAATAAAACTGAACCTCATCGCTGAGATTTACTTATTACGATGCGAACTAATCATTGAAGAGTGTGTCAGAAGCACACGACTGGCTTTTCTGCTCTTGAAGATAAACGCAGAAGTGCTGTATAGCGCGTCGTTTGAAGATGCAGCCACTGCACAGCATCCGATATAACAAACAGGAGGACCCTTTGAAACGCTAGTTAGCCGTCATGAATCTATCAATAATTCTCATCAGTGACGGGACTCTGTAGAGTTTCCCTCTACCCAACTTGTGAAACCCATTAGATCCCAATGATTTGTCGTATTGATCTTATTGGATATCCGACCGGATGGTATGATCGAGTGCACGAAGCCAGATATGTAGTGAGTACACCATGAGGTAGAATGACAGTTTCTGTCAGCATCAGTGTATTCCCATTCCTAACGTTTGCTATCACTGTTGAAGTTAAACAGGCTGTTTAGAAAACAGCCCATACCATGAGTCGACTACCTTATGGAATCACCATCAAGGAGGGTAAAACTATTATTAGAATATACAGAAATGTAACCCAGACAGAGGAAAAGTTATCACCGAGAAGGAGTAGAGGTGCAGCAACACTTGAAAACATCTATCCTATCATATCAATACACTGCTAGGACGTATCTGCACTCTGATGCCAAAAGTAGACTTACGAGTTTTTCCAGACTGTGGAAAAGGTTCCGAAAGACAATCTGCGGATACAAACGAAGATAATCATAGTAAGTATGTTCGAAGTCTCAGCAATGATTATTACGGTATAGAAACAAAACTGCATCTATCAGATTTCCTAGTGACATCCACAGCGATGTACATGCTCGTATGATTAACCGCAGACATGAGAAATAACATAAAGGAGGGAAGCACACGAGAGGTTGTTTTCACGCCAACGCCAAACTTAAATCTTCTCAGTAGAAGGCAATCGAGAACAAACCATGAAAGTACATTCAGTAGCACAAGGGCGCGATGACTCAGTGGTTAGAGCGCGAATTTACTGAATGGAAGGTCTGTGCTTCGAACTGGACCTCTGCATCTCGATTTCTCCTGTCTAGACTTGAATAACCTGGCAGTATCCCAGCCCTCATGCTTCCTTCAGGTGGTACAGCAGCTAGGCACCGAAAGGGTTTTACAGGCGAACGATCATTTATTACTTTATTACTATTAAGTAGCACCTACAGCTCTGAAATGTGCACCATAAAAGAAGCACTGCAACCAGGAATAGCCACCTATATAAAAGAACCATCCACTTGCTTAACAATTTCCGCGTATACGATTCTCTTCCGGCTATTTGGTTAAAAAATGCGAGTTCGCACACCAGGCTGTGCTACACTGTTGCACGTAGGCATGCTTAATTTCATTCGGTCGTAAAGGACATAAATTAATCATTAGCAGCTAACTGGATAGGTAAACTTATACAGACCGCACCGTCTACTAGGGAAATATCACAGCCAAGCGTGTGGGATGAACTATGGTCCGAAAAAATACCAGCGGAGGTTGCGAAATCATCCGAATATTATGATGTTAAACTTTTAAATCATGAATCATGTGTTGCCACAGGATTTGGACGCCGATGATGTATAAAATGAGACGTTATTGTAAAAGATATGAAAACAGTTGCCACACCATCACAGCGCTCGTTTGTAAGATATCATCACGAACGAATACAATGACAAGCTTATTTGGGAGTTGGGTATACACAAGATTATGCATCATCATCATCAGAGACAACAATATCACTGGCGCAGAGCCACAAAGTTTATTTGATTATTAGACAAATTCTCACCCACTTAGGCGCAGTTCCAATCTTATGTTCTAATTGCACGGAATTCGCAAATTATTCATTTGCATGCCAGTTTGATTTTCACGGGGAAGTCTAAAACGCAGCCTAATCTCTTCTTTACGGTTTTCTTCAGCTCCCATTCTACATATATGGCAGGCCGAACAAAGATTAGTTCCTCATCAAGACCACGGGAACCTCATCCATTGTATGTGATAACTGGTGACGCTTACATGGTTTTCGTATTAACGCGCCCGACATAAAGCTGAACAGTAATGCCTTACTCCCTACGTTTTCGAGCCAGGCTGGCCCCCTGTAGCCAGGCGGATCAGACTATTGATTCACTGGTTCCATGTAAGGTCCCCCAAGAAAACGCTAACAACCGCTGCCTCACGGTTCAGACTTTTGAGTCAGAGACTAGCAGTAGGGTCCACGAACAAGACCCTACATCCTCCAAATGCCTTGTGGGTCAGACTTTTGAGTCAAGGTGGAGTACCTCAACCAAACCCCCTTCTTTGGCTTGAGCAATCGAGAATTATCATTTGCGCTTGCAGCTCTTCGCCCACTGGCCTTCCCCCAAGCCCCATCCCAACATACCGAATGATGTAGTGCGATAAACCCATATGTCGCTCGCCTTGCCAATGTTCCATTTCTAAAACGTCACCCAGAAAGATAAACCGAAATAGCCTTTTACTAGCCAGGTAGATTTGATCCATATCGTACTCTCGTCAAATCAGACGACAAAATGAATGCCCAAGTTGCACGAATGATGTCAAAGGAAGCACAGTTAGTTGGAAGGTTTGAAGTTGATGCTGAGCGTGCGGATGATGGAGAGCAACTGCTTCAGTTGTGTGCACGTAATCGTCTGATCCTGGCCAGTATGAACTTCCAACACAAACGCGCATATCGAGTTACTTGGAGGCTACCTACCACAGAACAATCACGAACTCAATTGGCTATCAGTTACCGATGGAGAGCATCAAATAGTGTCGTTCCTTCTGGTGTACGCAGCTTGAACCTGATCAAGCCATTGTGCGAGCCCGGTTATCGATTTGCTTTCCATCAGCACCACATGTGCCAAAGGAGAGCAGCTCCGTTCACTTCGACAAGTTTCAGTAGCTCAGGCTTGTCGAGCTGACCTGGCTAGAAAGCTACTGGTAATGCACAGTCATGCGGATTACGACGATTGCTTGGAGGTTGAATGGAGGTGAGTTAAAGAAGCAATATTCTCGGCTTTCAGAAGTGTTTGTTCAAACCAACTGATTTGACTAAATGATCCGCAGATATTGCTAGTGCCAGAAAGGCCACAAAAGTAACTAGAGACCGTGAAGGCACTCGCAGATCTCTCGAACACCGGATAAGCAGGAGCTTGAAAAACGCTGGTAGCCCAGAAGATAGAGCAGGATTTCGTTACAAGCAACAGCCACGCCCAATTTCAGATGATCCGATCAACCCGTCAAAAGAAATCAGGTGTAAGTGAAACAATACAAGAAAAAGACGGAACGGCAATTCACTCTCTCAATCGCCGTCTGCACACTTTAAAGAACAGTTCGGCTGGTTTCCAACAAAACAACAACTGGTAGAACCCAGTGGACCTGAATGGAACATCGACACCGCCCCGCCGTCAACAACCGAAATCCAGTGTGAGATATCACTCCTTCAGTAGGATAAGGCACCTGACGCGGATGGCCTACATCCCGCATTCTGCAAAGAAGTTGGCGAGGTCCTAGTGAACAGTCTGACAACCATACATCGGAAGATTTGGAACGAAAACAGAATATTGGTCTAATGGAGCTCCTCGACCGTCACCCCAGTTTTCAAAAAAAGAGCAAGAACGTCATGTAAAAACCCTCGTGGTATCAGCCTGGTATTAGTCGCATCTAGGGTGCTCTCGAGTGAGACAGATTCGTAAGAATCAAGCTGGGTTTCACTGTGATCGAGATTACAGAGACCATATCTTAATCTTGAGACAAGTTCTTGAGCAGCGCCACTCCTTTAGACGTCAGACGTTGGTCGTTTTTTCCACCTGAACGACGCCTTTAGGAATGTCGACCGTCAAAAACTTTGACAGTGTCTGGCAATCAAAGATGTCTCTTCCAAATTTATATCCCTTATGAGGGCACTGCATGCGAAATCCTGTGGGCACTGTGTTTGTTGTCGGTAACGGAGTGTTAGTGTGCTGCTCCCAGGGCAGTTACTTATCTTTTGAGGCACTCATTTCCGAACGGAATGATTAGGGTTCACGTAGCTAAAAATCACCTTTGGAATCCTTGAATACGTTGAAATCCGATTTGACAATTCCTAACGTGTCCACTCGATGCCTCAATAAGGGAAAACTCAAAAGATTAACTCCATGTCTTGGTCTTTACTAGGATGCGATTGTTTCTCGAAGATAATTACAGCGGCCTTTGTTGGGTGGTCCTCCAAAAGTCATTAGTCTGATGTCAGATCTGACGGAAGCCCAGCGAAGAGTTCCTAGCGGAGAGTCTCATTTCGTGGGAGCATATTTGAGGGAACTACTGCACCTAGCGCTTGTCATGGTATTTACTATGGATGTGACTACGGAGCCCAAAGACAGTAGTCATACATATATGAGCAAATTTACAAATGACTGATCATACCCTGACAGTCGCATGGATGTGGAAACAATGCAACTTTAGAAGAGAATGCTAACAACCAACCTTTTTCATGGTCCTTCAATATTTTCTCACCACATAAATACTGCAACAGATCCCGTTCACCTTGAAGGGAAAAGAACCACTCTTCGAGCGCTTCTTCATGGTGCGATAACATATTCGCGCACTACGGACCACAGTTCATTGAATTTGAAAGTTACTTAACCTGTTTAAACAGGGAAGTGATCTCCACAGAAGGTTGATCCCACATTTCCAGAGGAACATCGAGCTTCACATCTACTCCACGCTGCCTGCAGTGAATATACATATTTACACGTGTGAGAAACGAGCACTACACTAGCTCCCGAAGGGATTTTAGTGTCTCTGGCGTATCTCTGTGAAATCGACCACAACCGCTTCGTTCTTTGTGAAGCTTGTACTGCAGCATACGGTTGCATATCGGTGGTTCTTGAAACACATTGTAAAACCTAAGTTCGCTAAATAGGGTTAGAAATACGAACAGGGTTAGTACGATCTATCATATTTTATTGACTTGCTGCCTGTTGGGGTCGAAGAGACCAACAAAGACTGGCTTGAAGTTGTCTCCCGCAAACGCTGTAGAACTTCGTATACTAGTATTCGACAGACTGGAAAGCCTTTATTAAAGCAAGTTGTATTTCCTACCTTCACATCTCGTAGGCAATGACACTTCCGGGTTCGACGAAAGTCCAGTTGACAGATCAAATAAAGAGACTATTGCAATATAAAAGAACATGGTTTAGCTTCATTGAATAGTCCAAGCATTCACGATGGCGGTACTCGGAGATGCTAGAAGACGATTGTGAGACTGCTAGCCAGACAGGGGTAGCACTAAAACCAAATAAAGTGAATTGTTGCAATAGTTGACGATTTACAGTCATGATTTTAAGCATAAATATTTAAACCGGAAAACAAATCAAGCCAACTGCAATGTGGAAACCTGGTAGGTTATGTTCGTTACTAGCTGTAACAGAATAAATATCACAACATAAAATCTATTACCCGCTGTTTTATAGATTTAATACTATCAGCTAGAGCACACCAGTGTTCAACACTGATAATTCCTGTCTCAAAGTCAATTTATGTTAAAGGAAATGAAAGGGGATAAAGAAAGAACCAGGTGCCAGCTGCTAAAACATTCCGAAGTGTCCATACTTCCATTCAATCTGGATAAAACGTGACACCAGCTATCAGCCTCCAGTTATGCACAGTAGGATAACATGCACTCCATCCAGGAAGTGGTTGCGCTGATATTACCCGGATTTCTCGTAAGCTTTTTCTTTCACCTTTTCCCGGGGCAAGATAATCCAGTGGACAGAGCGCGATTTTCCTGAACGGGGTTTGAACCCGACGTCTGCATCTCGACTTACCCTGTTTTGTGCTTCAGCAACTCGAGAGTACTCAAGCACTCGTGCTTCCTTTGTGCGGCATGGTAGCTAGACAGAGGAAGAGTGTTGCAGCTGAGCGATTATTTTTTCACCTTTGCCCTGTAAAGGGCTGCCCACATATTGGCTCGAATTAGCCACGAAAGCAACACTTTTCCCATGATAAATGTTATCACACGCCTGAGAATATCGGTAAACGTACGTCACTTCCCACAACCACACAGGAAAACAGCCCGTAATATGGTCTAACATACATGTCCCTTGATATGCAGAGATGAACCGCTCTGAGGTCATTGGTGCCTACCGTGACCATCCTTTGTGTTCACATTATCACTTCGCATTAACCAGCCTTTGCGTTTATTTCAGCTTAGGTGCATCTATTCTTAGACAAGTGAAGCGCTAGTCAATCCATGCAATTAAGTCTGGTTATCGCACTCAATCAGGATCTAAACCTTATCCATAACAATTTGCTTGTCTAAGAATACAACAGAATCGCTGAAGTGACCCAAGAGAATCGACACACACCTGAATACTAAAGACGCCACTGCACTCTAAAATCATTCGCTGCAAACCTTCCAAACGCTCCTGGAGACTGTCGACTCCCATAAATCGACTCCTAATTCGAAACCTTGACTCATTTTATGGATGCACCTGTACATATTTACATCGCTGACTGTCCTAAGTATGAATCCGTTATTGGTGCACATTCGCCAAAACAAGAAACCAGCTAAAATGTTGACCAATTTGTTCAAAAGCCTAAATCCTTGGCCAAAAATTGCGATTTCAAGGAGGTACCCAACAGTGACCATCAAAACAAAAGTGTATGCGACGATCTGACCAAAGGGCTTCAGTCTGCAATCATCAAGGAAAGACTGGCTCAAAATGAACTCACCCTGGATGAAGCAAATGAATTAGCTAGGTTATTAGAATCGGCACACAGTCAGCCAGTCGTGCTTGCGTAATCAACAGATATCATTTTATACAGCTGCGACGCCTTTACAAGCAACAACGGTCGCCCCGTCAAATCCAACCTACTGTTTCCACACCTTATCTCTCGTCAATCAATTAACAGGAGTGTTATTTTCGAAGGCGTTCAGGCATCCACAATTCAAACACTCAATAGGAATCATGCGGAAAAACAGGCCATTTTAAGCGGATTTGTTATCCGAATCTATCAAACATCATCCAAATTGTACGGCTGATTCTTACTTATCTTTTCTGTTACCTAATACAGACCGAAGTTGTTTGTTCCGCACGATGACCAGCATAAAAGTAAACGGATTATCGCTTTAGGCCCTCATAGATACCGGAGGTTCGGGAAGTTATCTCCTTTGTTAATTGGTACACATGGCTGGAAGCTAACAAGTACCATGCGTCTACAATCCGTCATGTTTAACTAGCGGCCTCTACTACGTGTAGTGTCTGCAATCCGTTGTCACATTTACCATTCTTCCTGAACTTGAACCACACTTTGTAGCTGTCGTTCACACTGTACCATGACGTTTGTTTTAATGTTACGAATATACAATTTTCCGGCGCGACCTGCTGACTTCTTGCTGAACGAGCGTATTTACGCTCCTTTGAACTGTTTGTTGACCGCTGAACCAGTGGGACCAAATCTCTGTGTCTGTGTCAACTGTTGAACGTCACAATAGATACCTGTGACATTTTTTAGCCGTGAATAATTGGATAATTGAATAATTGAATAATATTGGATCTACACATTCGTGAGTCCCCAGTTGACTACTCATTCCTTTTCCCATTGTGATTTGTGATTTTGTATTGGTTACTTTGCTTGTTAATTTATCCGAACACGCTGATAAGGTCCTAGTCCGCTACATACGTATCGGTCGCTAACAGGACTGTTTGCGAAAAGAATCAAGCCACTAATGTTGTCCAGCCTATGTACTGAAAAGCTGTTAGACCACGACCTCCTTGGTCAACATGACAAATTTGGAATCACCTTCAGCGGGAACCGAAGTCCATTCACTCTCTGTGGTCAAACTGCTGCTACAGTTGAATCATTTTCATGTCTCTCAGCAAGGTAAAGGGTTGGCCATCTCCCTGCTTCCACTGCTCCGGATCGGGCACGGAAAACAGCGTTCTTTTGGACAAACGATGGTTCGGCATATGCAATACATGTCCCAACCAACGCAGCTTCTGGTGCTGGAGGCAACCGTTGCACAACAGAAAACTCGCTTTCAGATTACCTCGTTTCAGGTTCTCAGACAGCAACCCACACGGACTATGCTCCTGAGACGACTGTCAAACACCTGAAGACTTCTCAGTACCGCTCCTCGAACTGACCAAGTCTCAGCCATACAACAACACAGCCCGCACCGTAGCCTGATACACACGTCCCTTGAGATTTAAGGATGCACAACTTTGACGCCATAGTTGTATCAGATTAGCAAACGCGGCCCTAGCCTTGTAGACTCGTGAATTGACCTCGTCTGTCACACTACAATCAGAACTAAGACAGGTAAACCATTCCCCAACTTCCAGTACCTCTCCCTGGATTTTAGGTGGCGTGGTTAGTGACTGCATGTCCAGGAGCATGACCTTACACTTTGTGGGTGCAAAGTGCATACCAAGGTGCGGGGCGACTTTGGTTAGTTCATCCAAAAACACCGCACCTTCTTCTCTTCGAAGGCTAAAACGATGTCATTTGCATATTCTAGATCGACAAGGTTTTCGTTACAGGTTATTTGAACACCGGAGATTTACAGACCTTCGTCGTCCTCCTCATTGCTTCATCGATCACGAAAGTAAATAGGAATGGAGTGGGCGTTCCTGATGGACCGGCTTTTTGTTTTTTGTTCGGAGATTTTAGAGAGCTCTGCATATACTTCCACAAGTCAGGAAGTATGAAAATACAAAGGACTCATTACGTTTACAAAATTCCGGGACATTCCTTGGTGGGTAAGCGTGTCAAGAACAGGCGGTCAACCGACTCAAATGAGCCTTGGAAATCCAGAAATACCGAAATTATGGGTCATTTGTACGTATGGCATTGTGCTCCCTGGGCCTTCGCTCACAGACATCGAGTACGCAGACGACATAGGTCTTCTAGGATCTGATCCCGTGGCAATGCAAACAATACTAAATAATCTGAATAATTCTGCCTCGCGGTTTGGTATGCGCTTCACACCTGCAAAGTGTAAAGTGCTACTGCAATACTGGGTGGGCTCGAGCCCTAGCCTCATGCTTGCGGATGAACCGATTGACGTAGTAGACAAATTTGTTTACCCGGGCAGCTGTATCAGTCCCGGTGGTCTCGCGAAAGATGATATTTCCATCCGTATTGGGAAGGCCAGAGCAGCTTTTGCGAACCTACGTCACCTGTGGCGTAGGCGTGACATCAGTTTCTCTGTCAAGGGTCGGGTTTACAATGCTGCGGTGCGCTCCATATTACTATATGGATCAGAAACCTGGCCGCTGCGCGCCGAGGACGTCAAAAGACTTTCAGTGTTTGACCATCGATACCTTCGGAGAATTGCCCGAATCTGGTGGGAACACCGGATCAGCAATTTTGAAGTACGTCGAATGGTATTCGGGAGAAATAACTCACCCTCGATAGATGAACTGATCACACTGCACAGGTCGCGCTGGCTTGGCCACGTGCTACGTATGCCAGTTGACTGACTTCCTCGAAGGGCTCTTTGCGCACAAACACGTGAAGGGTGGGGAGAGCCAGAGGCGGTCAAACAGTGATTTGGCAGCGAAGTATGAAAGCCATTACCAGCAAACTCAGCTGCGCCGGTCACTGCCGTCTTCCTGGATGGGGACCCCAAGACGGGCCACATCACTTGCTAGAGACATTGTCAGACGTGGCCCAGTCGCGCCCTCAATGGCGCTCATGCATCCAAGCTATATCCTTCAATGCATTGCTCCTTTTCCAACCCCCCCCCACTTGACAGCCCACTGACAATGTTGGAGTTATGCATCAATTTATCAGTTCTTGTGCCCGATGGACAGTGAAGATTTGGTGAGCATAACCCTTCCCAGGCCGAAATTCTGCTTCCTGCTATCGAGTCAGTGTTTCACGAGCCACCATAAGGCGACGAAGCACAAATGAGGCCAACAGTCTCGTTACGACCAGGGTCAACATGATTTCCCAGCAGTTACCACACTCACTACCTTTTTTAAAAATGGGTACTACCGTCGACTCTCCTCAGTTGCCTGGGATGGCGAACACGGTTATTCGACGGTTATCAGTCGGTTCCATGACATAAAAACGTGGCTCAAAGTCGGCTTTTCAACCTCCAGATAGCCACAAAAACGGCTATATGGCGGTTCCGATGGTGCAGGTATCCACCAACGAATCGTGCTAGGTGCCCATCAGACGGTCACATAACCGGATAATCCGGTTCTTTAGACTGTGCTGCTAGGGATTACGCATGCTGAAGCAGGGCAATTCCGCCCACCAATTTAGGTGAGTTCCAGTAGCTCACCCAGAAGACCTGGCTCAGTCACACAGTCCGTGGTGCTCCTGAATCAGATTATCGCCTTCTAGGCACAGCTGTCATGATTACCGTTTCTTTAAACAACTAGGCAGATTCAACAAATAACTATTGTACCAGCGTCTCAAACGATTTACTGTCTTTTCCCTGTTCTCTCATTTTCCGGTGACCGAAACTGCAACGGCTGCATGCATGCCCTCTTGCTACTCGGTTTACGGGCGATAAAGTCAACTGGACCGGTTGGGTCATCGATTCGTCGATGATGGCCATCGCCATTCTGATAATATTCCGGTCCGGGGTACACCCATGAACTTCCCAACCAAGGTTACCTTCGTGTGGCCGTCACAAGATGTCGTCAGTTTTGTCCCCTTATTTGCTGCATACAGCAAAGTGGGTGCCTGAGGGGCTGCTGTTTGAAATAAATGGGCATTAAGTTGATCAGACGACTGCTTTAGGCGCCGCTGGGAGCAGTCAAAGGCGCGTCCTGATTGGCCAGAATGTAAGCCAATCGGCGTTGGGAACGTTTAATTCCCGTGGTCTCCTGTCACAACCAGATTCCGATGTACCTGTGCAGAAAATTCTGTACACACCATATAAATGCGGTTGTAACGGTGTCTCTTTGTTTCCGTTAGAAGGTTTCCCAAACTGCTGTCTTCTGACATGCTATGATGAGCGGGACAGCAATTTCATGATCAACATCGGACTTGCGACAATTAAAAGTTAATGGGCATCTCTCCTCTCGCCTGCACGCTTATCGGTACCCCCACCCAAATCTACTTTGGGCGCCCTCCGCAAGTCCTGACACTATGGCTAACAACTGTGTTAGGGGGCGACTTCTATGCGTCGATCTCCAGAAACGGTTTCAACCACCTAGAAGTCGACGGTAAAAACCAAAATACCGGTCTTCTTCGCTGCTCCTAATTTTTCTTCGCTATAAGCAATCTTGGTGGCTTATTCATTGATGTATGTTGTCTCCCAGAAACAGAAGTATGAAACACCATCACAGGTGTCGAACTGACGACCATGAGCTTATAGTAACTGTAATCCGTTGTCACATTTACCATTCTTCCTGAACTTGAACCACACTTTGTAGCTGTCGTTCACACTGTACCATGACGTTTGTTTTAATGTTACGAATATACAATTTTCCGGCGCGACCTGCTGACTTCTTGCTGAACGAGCGTATTTATGCTCCGTTGAACTGTTTGTTGACCGCTGAACCAGTGGGACCAAATCTCTGTGTCTGTGTCAACTGTTGAACGTCACAATAAATACCTGTGACATTTTTTAGCCGTGAATAATTTTCCTACCGTGGAATATATCACGCACGCGGAACCATCTGTGGGAAATTCCGACAAGTGAATATTTCCTTTCACAACCAGTTACTGCATTTGGATCGGTGTAGTGGACTATTGGATCTACACATTCGTGAGTCCCCATCTGACTACTCATTCCTTTCCTATTGTGATTTTGTGATTTTGTATTGGTTACTTTGCTTGTTAATTTATCCGAACACGCTGATAAGTTGCTTGTCCGCTAGAAACTCTCTTCGCTCTCTCTTTCGAATGCACACTTCCGGCTATGTGACGGCCGCATTCCACACCATACCATACCTTCCTAAGCTCCAAACGATTAATTCCCAGAATATCTCTGTACCTCTGACAGTGTCTCCGAGTTTCTTGCCCAGCAGGTTTAAATCTCAAACACATTTGCAGTCAACGGCGACGTGAACTCGAGCCCATAACTGCCCCATGAAGTAACGGATACTCTCGAGTTACTCATGGGCGGAAAAAGAAGAGCGCCTTTATCGCAACGTGCTACTCAGGTATTCCACTTGCAGTGCCAACATCCGGAAGGGCAAAATTGATCATCGAGCGTGCTTAGCTGGTCAACCCGCACAACCGTCGGTAATCTGCAATATGCGGAATCATATGCCATAGCTTCCCAATGCCTAGCAGTATGCACTCCTACAGTCAATCAGTATGCGTCCGGTGAGGGTGTCAAACCGTTTGAAGGTGTCTCCAATGAGAGTTTTGAGCGGTTGGAAATGTGGTCGGAGCAACCAGCTGTGTCCCTGCTTCCGCCCAATGCCAGTTACCAGTGACTTGTCCATAAGTCTTCTGAATCTTCAGTGTTGTTGTTGTGCATGACGCGCTCCACATCGATTTTAAACCCTTTCTGGAACTGCAATGCACCTAGTGTACGCTTGATGGTTCTGCTGTGAACGTTTACAATAAAAAAAAATCAAAGCTGAGGTACCACTCTTTTCTACCGGCTCCAAATATCAAACCACAGGCACACGGTTGGACCTGTGGATAGAATGACAGTTTAGCAGCTCGACTCCTAATTTCTATCTGACTTTCGGCCTTCAACACAGACACGTGCTGCGAGTTTGAAATGCTGCTTAGGCCCTGAGGTGTTGATATGTATTCTTGCTCAGGGTTCACCGATTCCGATAACCGTCCACGTGCACTGCCTGAAGATGGTCACCCTAGGTACTCGACACCATTACCCTTGGGGATTGAACGGGTTTCCGGCTGGGCGGAGTTTGAATCGATCATGTCTTCAAGCTCCGTTCACTGCCTATATCCACTTTCGGTACTGGTTGTCGGTGGAAACGTCTTGACTGACGCTAGCCAAGCACAGCAATGGAGTTTCGGACATGCAAGTTTCGCCATCCACTCACGGCTTTAGTGACAGACGACGGGGGCTAGGGGCAGGCCCACGTGCTCTGTGTGGCTTTTGGTCGTGCCTGAAGAGGTTTTCAGTTATCGCACAAGAGACGACGTTATGTTGACTTTGTGTAGGGGTATTGGCTTTTGATGATTTTGGCACCGTTTCCGCTGAAATAATTGCAGCCACCACGTTCAGATGAGCGCGATAGGTCACGACAAATATCCGGTGCCCGGTCATCAGGCAGCTGCTTTAAGTAGGACGGTCGCAACACAAATCGGTGTAGCAGCTTTTGGACATTGTTTGACCGTAATGACAATGAGTTGCAGGGTAAATCCAAGACTGAACGAATGGTTGCGCCAAATATGGGATTTTTGTTTACTGGTCGCTCTGGGGCATATTATATAGGATTGAGCTCAGCTGTGAAAGTCTTGGGGGCATGGTCAGCATACCGCTGATTTTCCTGTTTACACTGGCTGTCGAGTAAAATCGCGGAACAATTGTGTTCCAAGCCAACGACCTGTTGTTTTGTTGTACCTTTCTTGCTGACGCACTGAAGAGTCATGTTTATGTTGGTGCAGAAAATCATGGCTCTCGACATGCTGGATTCCAATCCAGCGAATCCTGCTCAGTGAGCTAGATTACTCAGCAGTTCTGAAGGAGTGGTGATCTTCGTATGCGGCACTCTATTTGCAGTCAACTGAAACGTGATCCATTTTGTTCCACCACTGATTCGCTGACTTCACATCGTGAGCGATTGTTCTAAACCTCCCGAAAGTCAGAAGCATTTGACGATCAATAAAGATTTGCGAGGTAGCTCTCCGTCACCCATGCGAGAAGTATCGACTGCAAAACCACCGTTCAAATGCACTTATGACGAGCCAGGGATAACGATATCATCGCTCCACGCGTACAGCAGAAACAGTTTAGATTAACGCCGAGAGTGCCCTTTCAAGTGTCAGAACTGCAGTATCTTGTAGCACTGGCTAACACAACAAGTTGGCTTCGGTATTAATGACCGGTGGCAACGCGCTTTATCAATCTGGATTGTGAAACATCTCAAAGAGGAGTGAACCCTGAAATCAAATTCAGGAAATTGCAAATTGTCCTGAGGTTTAATGCAATTTGGAAACTATATAATACAAGTCACTTGTTCCGTGCCCCAAGACGTGCCGCAGGCATAATGTAAAAAGAGTCGATTTGCTTTCCTTGCTTTAAAACGAATTGCCACCCGTGCGTTGCATGAGCTGAGATACAGAATAATGCTGGGGCAAGCCTGGCTCCTCCACTACCTGGAAGCAGAAAACTGATTTTTGGGACATTTGCAAAAGACAGATCTCGAGGATTCGCCAGCATAATAGTGACTTTTATTAAGATGTAGCTATTTTGATAAAGCGTACATGCCGAAAAACTAAAATATAGATAATCTAGCACAGACTGCTCATTGGATTATGAAGAACTGGTGGAAACATCCGTGGAAAAGTTTATCAGTAGTTGGAACTACCACCTCGTTTTTGATGACGGTAGTCATGAGCGCACATAAGCTCTTCGAGAAACTCCGATGGTAAGAATTGACGGAGAATGACCCAAAGGTCTTCGTGTGACCATTTGGGCTTGAACCCTTCCTTCGTTTTTTTCCAATAAAAATGCCGCCTTTAAGAGACTGTGGCTATAGAGAAGAAAGCCGATCTGAATGATTGGTGAATGTGGATATGCCATGTATATCTAACTCACGGCAATTCATTCAGTTAGCTCCGGACTGAAGGTAAAGTAACATCATTCCTTCATCTGAGCTTCTTGTCTCATAAAAGTTTAGTATCGATTGAGAACTTTACTGCTATTTTCAAAAACATAAAAAGGATAAGAAATTCAGTAAAGCAGTTCAATGAACTAAGTAAATTCTTCCCATATTTGAAGGTATACCAATTCGTGAGTTGTATATTCATTATGGTGTTTTAAATGTAAACGTGTGTTGAATGCATTCACGTCTTGCCCATAAAGTCTGCAAGTTTTCGGCGCACTTGTCTCTAGATATCCAAAAATACTCACCAAACCTGTGGGGTCAAACAAGGGAGACAATAATTTTATTCTACCTGAGCATCACTGAGTGCCCAAAAAGGCCAGTTGCTCAAGGCAACCCCAATATTTCTGGTCCTGCAATGAAAGATTTATGAGCATTTCCTCATTCACGAGAAACCATCCATAGATTTTGCTGGTATTACAAGGATTAAGTGAGAATGTGGCAAAACTTTTGAAGATACCGAATTGATGTTGATGTCAAATAGCACTCAGCAAATGAAACAGATTTGCAAATGACCGAAGGAAAATAGAAATAGGTACCAGCGCAGCACACCTGAAAGTGCCTAATCCAAACACACGCTTCACACTTACAATAAAGGCAGGAGATCAGATCTACCCAGGGCTATTGCTCAACAGCCCCAGTGAACTAACAGCATCTAAATTTTTGACCACCGTTTCAACTTCCGACTCCATGCAGGCCTGTGGAGGAACAACGTTTGAACATGTCATTACTCTTCCCCGGCTGAAGACGCTGCCAACATTAATAAGGTTTTAAGGTGTTTGTTTTGCCAAAAATTCCAATGTACGCCTGCCACCCTGGAAGACTATACCTCCCCATTTCTCGGGCATAAACCAATTGAGGTTGTCCAACTGCTGTCCGCCGGACGAGGTCTGGACACGATTTTTGTCAAAAGTAACCAGAAAGCCAAAGGGGCCAGAGAAACTGGCCTTTTCCCCAAGGCAGTGCCCTAAAGTGGCATAATGGCCCAGGAATACCTAATAACGTTGTAGGACTAATGTGAATATATTTTCTAAACAAATTATCCGTACAATTAACGCAGTGGCCTTACCAGAACCTTAGAAAAGGACTAGTGGCTGCCACTAATGACCAATTGTTCGGAAAATGCTGAAATACTGCACGACTCTTCAGCGCTCGAAGATAGGTAAGCTACGGTGATATGATTCTGACATGACTGTGCTGTTTAACTCTAATATAGTCTCCGCGTAACTTTATTGAATTTTTCACCCTTACATAACCCGCGCGTTAAACCGTCTGTCAGGTCAAACCCCATCTCTGTGGTGCACCCACCTTCACCCATGTGCCAGATTTTTACAAGCTGGTCTCCTTTAGGCTATCGACAGATTTCAATACTTGTAAGCGAACTGGATAACCGCTGAATTGTTTACCTGTGACGCAGTGTTACGCCTGCTAGGACCAGTGCTATTTTAGATGTGAAGGTTTGCGGGACGACCCGTTTGTCTGTCCTAGGTGGCTCTTTTAGAAGTGCTATGCACTCCACAACTAACAAAACAGATGTCGAAAAGGAAGCAAGTCTTTACTCCTGACCGGGATTGATCAGTGCAAATGTTCCTCTTCAGTTGCAATACTCAAGATGAATGGTACTTCTTAAAAAATCTTTGAAAGATACAACCGCAAAGAACAAAAGTGAACCAGGAAAGTATCGATGGTGAAATTTCTCTCCTAAACCTGTACCTAGCGCTATACATAGACATAGACATAAAAACAAATGAATGATTACATTTGAGTTCCTCTTCTACCGGGCCAAAATCCGGAACATAAGAAGTGAAATTGAAAATTCTGCTATGAAGACTTCTCGCGAATGCTTAAATTCCTTGACAAATTCTAAGCTGAATTCAGTAGAAGAGTTACACATGGCCATCCTCCAAAAGGTTTGAGAATCTGACTCAGTGTTTGACCCGAATCATCAGCGCGCAGTCCAGTGGATCAAAAGCTACCTAAACGGATTTGGCGTCTCTTGGAAAAGAGGCCCAAACTATTTCCCAGAATGATAATCATAGGTGACACAGAAGGTGAGTTGGAATTTCGTAAAATGCGGGACCGCTGCAAATGGGAAATCTTGCTGTGGAACATGCGGAAAGAGCCACGGGATTACACCTTGCTTAGGAAGTAAGAAGGTGCTATTCAAACACGTAAGACTTCCGAAGCACTAAGCAAACGATTTGTAATCCTAAAGTTCAAGTCTCCGTGCCCTCGAATTGTATGGAGATGCTTTGAAGCAGTGGTTCAGGAGCTCGCAGATTCTTCTGAGTGGCGGACAGTGCTTCCATATTTCATTCGAAGTAGATTCAGTAAACGTCTTTGTCGTATATGGTAAAAATAACTCGAAGGCATTACGCGGATAGATGCCAAAAAGGATTTGGCTCTCTTTAAATATATTCTTCCCAGTACATCATGAAAAGTCGTCACCCGCCGTTCTACGGGGGATTCAGGAAGAAGCTTCTCCTGTATTGCTCACATGACCTCCAGATGTTCTCTGCGGTCTAGGTCAGGCCGATATACCAACCAGCTCATTTAAATATGGCACAAGAAAGACGCAACCCTCATTGTGGGCGTCCAACGAGCTTCTGCGAAAATGGTTGCCGGCCCTAAATCTGTGAGCTCTTAAGCGTATCTCGCGTTGCTTGACCTCCATCACCTTGGGTGTCATCGCTTGCAAGGATACCCAATACTCACTTATGCCTTGTTTGAACAAGGTTCGGTAAACAGATTTTTCACTGTTGAGTCAACTAACTCCTGGTGTGGACATAGTAAGAAGTTTTTTAAGCTCAGAGCGCACACACATTTTTTAACATTTCGCGAAGTCAGCGCGTTTGTATTTATACTGACCTCGTGTTTACCATAACTGGCGGACATAAGTGGCAATACGTGCAGATATGAGTATGTTGGACCGTCGCTGGCCAATAGATCAAGTTATCGCGCATATTGGGGGCTTCATAATCAACGCCACACAGACACGAACAAGCAGTTACTATAAGTATCAAATGTTGGGGAACAGCATGATGACCAGCAATGGCTGTCCTTTTTCCCGCCAAAGTATTTGGGTTCAATGACGTATTCTAACTAAGGAGCGCGATTATTTCAAATAGGACGGACATAGTTGTGCTGTTAACTAATATGTACTGAGCTCCCAACGCCACACTACACGCTGACTAGTTGTGCGTACCAGAGAATGGAGATAATACACTAAGATCTTTTGTCATCATTAACACTGCGCAACTGATCAAATTGTTTTTAAACAGTATACTGGGGGGGGGGGGGCGAGTATCCCGGGAAACGGTGTTGCGTCAAAGTTCACTGAACAAATTCATCCAGTTTGTTACTTCTGGGTGGAATATGTATGCGAACTTCAATTTACTGTTTTCTGGATGGAATCGGCAACTGGCATTTGGTGGATGATATCTCATTTGTAAAGAAAACTACGGATATCGTGATATGCTTAAGTGTGACTTCTTGATGTAGCTCACAAGAACCAGTAACAAAGTGCAAATCAGTGATTGCCCGTGACCTTGAATTCTTGCCTCGCTTAAACTCAACTCTACGAGCGACGCGTCACCGAAAGGTGCAATCGAATTGAACTAACTCCCGGTTAAAGATTGGAATCGAACTTTTGAAAGCTACGTGTTGCTGATGAAGTGAAGCAGACCGCAACTGCGTTCAGAGCACCAGTTTAAACTTTATAGTCCTATCTAGGCATTCCGGGGCCTCAAAGATGCTTGGAAATTATTGCACCAGACTTTCCGTATTATGCTCCAACGAACAATGGAATTTGGTGACGTGCAAAAATATGAACGAAGACTGGAATGGGCTGTAGTTCGTGCACGTAGGCAACGAAATGCTGCGCCGCTGGCTATTCGCACAATGAGATTGATTTCTCGAAACCTACGGCATTTTCAGACTGACCACATCATAGTGTAGAATGTCTACGTATAATGTATATGCTCCTGTATTACTGAAAATCCTTTACTATGGCAATTTGCTTAAGTGAACTAAATCCCCAGGTGAATAAACGCCGCCGGCTTTGAATACCTTAACGGATGATAAAAAATCGCGAATTGTGGAAGAGGTTGACTCACATACAATGAACGTAACCCTCAGGTATTTTTCCACCGGAACAGATTTCCTCAACATTCTAGAACCTAAATGGCC
>NW_008751837.1:794807-796830 GCF_000715545.1 Opisthorchis viverrini
CGATGCCTAACTAATCCATCCATCGTTAACGGAGAAAAGGCTCAAAATGGACGTCTTGAAATTTTGGAATATATTGGTCGTTTTGAAGTTTACATATGTCCTTCTCTGAGGTGCATTTTCTTCTTCGTGAGGAGCGTTCTTTTGGCCGTTGAAGTCCTGAAATGAGAGGAAGATATAACGCAGGTTATCGAAATATCACCATAAGGCGGGCGGCCTACAAACAGGTAGAGATACTTACCCCCCAAATTCAAAACACGCAGCCCGACCTCACCTTGTTTGTTTCGACACTGACATACGGCAGCCGCGGCGGTCGCGGACCCAAGTGTCTCAGAACGAGAGAGCATGCATATGTCGTCATTCGACAGACTACGCTTAGAACATAGGCGTTACCCTCCAGGATTTGCCGCCTGTCGCGGTGGTACGACGTAGGCATCTCATACTCCCGCGTGAGCCACTCGGCGTTCGCACTCACCAGTCGGTTGTTGGTCACATTACCGAAATGAACCATTCCGGACTGTGCGTGTATGGCCCATTTTCGGATGATGTACAGCCAGCGAGCCGTAAGGTAAGAGAGAAATCGGGGGTCGGTTCGGCGCAGNCCAATTCAGATAACATTGTGACGAGGAGAGAAAAATTCCATGTCGCGACGCCAAACGTGATAATTAGAATTGTGGTAGGTATCGTAACTACCGAATATACGCGTAGTATAGAAGTCCGAATATGGACGAATGAATATCGTATATTCTCGAATATCGTGGGCGTACTCTCAATCGTATCGTAAAACAAAGGCCTATAAAAATACACTAAACAGAATGAATAGAATCGAGTCAATGTTCACCACAACTTATTTGTAAGTATTTACTGGTTATGTTATATTTAGCTAGTTGTATCAGTGTCTTCATTACAGACGCGATAACTGAGTAGTTTCCGAACACAAATCTGCGACAAATAAAGGAAATCGTTCATCGCTGGCTCGAGAACGAACGGCAGAAAGTTCGGAAACGCCTGCAGAGAGCCACCAAGAGTGACAAACGATTCCCCCCTGTATTTTTTAAATTCATTCATAAAAACGTTTGCACTTGAAAGCGCTTATTGATATCCGGGAAGGTAATACGTTGAGCGATTGTGTGAGGGCAGATGTGTTATCACGGCATTAGAGTGTAGTGTTGGTAAGTTACTGAGTTGTAACAGGGAAAGAGATAAATCCGTATAATGGGCTGCATTCGCGCATCGGACGACTTTAGATAAGTGCGGACAGGGTGCGGAAACGTCTGTCCTATTTTCGTATCCGGGTGCGGACTGTGTGCGGAAATTTTTTTCATTTCCGCACAGAATCTGCACCCAGGTGCACACGTGTGCAGATATTGTCCGGAAGTTTCCGCACCCGGGTGCGGACTGGGTGCGGAAATTTGTTTCATTTCCGCACAGAATCTGCACCCAGGTGCACACGTGTGCAGATATTGTCCGGAAGTTTCCGCACCCGGGTGCGGAAACTTCCGGACAATATCTGCACACGTGTGCACCTGGGTGCAGATTCTGTGCGGAAATGAAACAAGTTTCCGCCCCCAGTCCGCACCCGGGTGCGGACTGGGTGCGGAAATTTGTTTCATTTCCGCACTGGTTCCGCACACGGGTATAGAAATCTGCGGACACTGTGCGGAAATGGCCGCATCCGAGTGCAGACATTCTGCAGAAATTTCTGCACCGATGCTAACTGGGACGTGACCACGCATGTAGACTGTGAAATTGTACAGCTGCGCGTTTTTGTAGTTTATCTTATTTAAACAAAAAACGAATGTGCTATTGACGAAACACATAATGTTATACTGGAAGCAATGTAAAGGTACAAAACTCACAGATGGAAAGAATACAGCCCCAAATTTCTCAACAACCGCTTGTGAAATCACTTTCAAACAGAATTATGCTACAAAGTCCTCCGGGTTCATCGATCTAAACCGACGCACACCACTAACATGCGGCTAGGGGTACACGATACCTAACTAACTAGCCACATAGAGCCTAC
>NW_008751837.1:797451-799287 GCF_000715545.1 Opisthorchis viverrini
AAGCTGTAGATCTTGTCGGAATCTGTGTGCTTGTAATATGATGAACATAAAACCTACTGTACAGCATTGTCCAGGCGAGCCATGCGGTGAAATATGTGCCGGCTGCTCGCAGAATGTGTCTATGACCATAAATACATGGATGTTAAATGACACATACGTGCTTCCTGATGGCTTTGCGGACATGAAAGTAGCAAAGCATAATGGCACAGCCGAACACGACTCTTGCCGCACGCATTTGCGCCGCCAACTTGTCCATTACAAAGGTTCCGACCGGATACGCTTCGCCCATCATTTCTTTGAACAAGCCTAACAGTCCACGCATGGGAGCAAACTGCTCGCTCTCTACGAACGCATACATAACCGGACGCCCGGTTCCCATGCCGTCCGTCATCAAGAATGTGTATAGTTTATATCTAAATACCGAAAATCAGATGCTCTAAAAAAACTTACCCAAGGCGGTTTGTTGCATGTGTCCCGTCCACATTCACCACGTCGGGAAAGCGTCGGAATAACGCTATCTCCCTGACACACAAGGACGCGCCCGGTCTCCCGAAGTTTTGCCAGAACCGAAAGCATATCATCTGCCACATTAAAACCTAACCATTCGGCACCTACTCAACATAGCCGGTCGACACTTCCGGCGATAGTTGTGTATATCCTTAGTTGTAAGAATCTTTCCGAATTCATCCGCCACAAGCTGCCGCACCTCAGATGACGGCGTTCCATATCTCAGCAGGGCCTGGCATGTGCCCAACTCGTTTTCGGCTAAGCGTCGATTGACTGGAAGCCGATCGTAAAGAAACTTTGGCAGTTTGTGGTTGTGTTGCAGAAAATAATAGGTCACTGCCAGTTGGCTCCTTTGCCTCCGTAGACAAAACCGCACTGGGTAGCTGGTGCTTCGCGTACTTTTTTTAATTAGAAATTACGCTCGGCTTACTAGCTTCTTCGGATTCCACGGCTTTCCGTTTTTCTTGGAGGGCGCGTGGTCCATTTGTAGTACACCCATTCGTAACGCAAAATAGTGTTGGTGCTTCGATTACTGGATGAACGCACAAATATCACAAAGTTATCCTTCATGTATTCAGTTAAGGTCTTCTCAAATGCCGTGAAGGATGAAAACGACATACCCACAAATTTCTCAACGAAAGCCACTTCCGAAGCCATAGCAAACGAAGTTCAAAGCCGAATATGCGCCAATAATTTTCAAATGACATCGATTGAAACAACTCGCAAAAAATGACGGCAGATGAGGGGGGTTTTCAGTGCATACATATATGCAAAGAAGTGCAACATTTTGACGTTAAAGTTTTTATTTCGTCCGCAGGCGTTTTGCAGAAAAATACATTGTGCGTCTAGCCGCTGGCCAAACCGATAGTCCAGCGAGTTCAAGATCGAATGTGCGCCAAAAATTCCAATAATTGATTAAAACAAACAGCAAACATTGCTGTAGATGAAGGCGATTTTTGGTCTGAGCACATATACGAAGAAGTGCAACATTTTGCCATAAGGGTTTTTGTTTCACTCACAAGATCTTGGAGAAAATGTGCCCCCAAGTTGCGGCGGTGGACAGTGTGACAACCGTTCTACCTGAAAGTTTCGTTTATTGTAAGTGAAGCAATGTTTTCACCATTCGCGATTTTTTATCATCAGACAACGTATTCACAGTCGGTGGTGTTTATTGACGTTGAGCATTCGCTCTCTTAAACAAATAGCCATAGTAAATGATTTTCACTAATTAGTATTAATGCAAGAACATATACATTATATATAGACAGTCTACGCTATGCAGTGGCAAGCCTGAAAATGCCGTTGATTTCGAGAAATCACTCCCATTGT
>NW_008751837.1:800330-808108 GCF_000715545.1 Opisthorchis viverrini
CTATCTGGAATAGGGAAGATCTGATTGTGGACGATTTGATTAATTTTCTCCGAAAAACATGGGATCCAGTATGCATAGTATGCCAGCATCCCGACCAATCACAACGATCGTTGTGAACGAATGTCATCTTGATGGGCAACTCCGTTAGGGCTCGAAAACGTTCAGGGTCTGTTTTAGTGCTAGTGCTTTCACACTAGCTACGATGCTCCTTTCCTGGTTAAATGTGATACTGTGACGTTTTGAAACCTTTAAGAACTTCTTCAGATTTCGATCATGTTCCAGGGTATTTCGGCCACGCGCGATAACACTGTCACCATATTCGGATGTATCGAGAGACCTCCCTCGCGTATGATATTTTCTATAGTGCGTGGAAATCAAGCCAAACAAATGGTAACTCCGAACGGAACGAAATTGAAACAGTTTACCACATGCCTTGAACACAGTATATGGCTTGCCTGTGTCGATACTGGGATCTGGTGGTGCGCACTTTGAAGGTCAAGCGTGCTAAACACCATGTACTGGGAAGCCTTCTCTACAAGTTCGTCCACCTTCGGCAGATGATAATCAAGGTGCGGGAGGCGATTTACGGTTTGACTCATCGATGACCATGCGCTTCTTATGCCTTTCATTTGTGGTAACAAATCGTTCGGTGTAACACCCTTCCGGTGCCTAGCTGCCATGCCACCCGAAGGAAGCTCGAGGGCTGAGATACTGCTAGGGGGCCCAAACCTAGACAGGGGAATTCGAGAGGCAGAGGTCGGGTTTGAACCAGAACCTGGGCCCGCCAACGGGAGTTAGGCGTTTCAATAATTTTGTCTCTCCGTCTCGCTAAATACCGTATCCGCGCGAGAGAAATGACGAGATTTTTTAGCAGAGTTCACTCTGGGGCGAGATTGCCAAACAAAGTGGAGCATTGACTTTCGCTTTCAGTGTGAAAACGGCGAATGCCGGCCGTTTACCTGTGAATGCTATGACCACACTTTGTTATTGGCTGAGAAACTCCAGGCCAAGAATGACGTCTGAACGCAAATTGGAGAAGAGCAAGAGTTTGACACCTTCGTATCGTGTTATTTTGTACAACACGATAGCGTAAAGATGGCCGCTAGTAACACAAGACAAATTAGTTACAGTCATCGGGATAGCGCTCTTAGAAGATTTTATTGTCCAACTATGCTTCAGTAACTTTCGCAGCCACCGGTATCGATAAGAGTACGAAGTGGGATATTATTCATATAACGTCGACGATTGTTTTGGAAAGTCCTGTGGATTAAGAGATGTTAAAAACGGATGAGACACCAGGGTTCGTCGACGATGTGATTCAACTTGAACTCGGCTTGGATCGACAAACTTTTTGGAAATGGTCTACCTTCCCGCAGGAATGACAGAAAGATTCGTCAACCGAGCATTTTGCACGAATGTGCTTGCCGCCGCCGCAGGAGATGCAAGATAAGGATATGCTTGCAGTCGCGTCATTAGAGTCAGTCTGGGAGATAAGTGCGTCACGAACAGGAGTCAAATGTTTATCCGTTTTGATAGATGCCGCACCACAGGGAACGTGATAAATCGAGTCGTATGAAAATGATTGTTGTTGAGCATGTTTAAGCAGACTTGCCTCGTCAAACTTCTGTTGAAGCTTAACAGCGTGTTCTAGTAGTCGTTGACGAATGGAATTAGATTGCAAATATATGGTGAAAGCGTCTTGAATAGCCTTATCCTGATGTTCATCGGCAGAAACCGCGTGAAAATTGCAGTCCTTGGCAAATTGACGTAATTTGTCCAGGAATGCTTCGAAATATTGATCTGGTTCATGTTTGGTAGTGGCCACAACGTGGTGAACAACCACTTCATTTTTGGTTTTATTGTACATCGCTCCGATTGTCTAGATGGCATCTTCGTAAGTAGTACATTCACGAACATGTTGATAGACGGACAGAGAAAGAGAATTTATCAAAAGTTTCCTTTCGTTAACGTTTAGGAGTTCGATGCATGAGAGAAAATTCGTAAACGTTTCGTGCCAATGGATCCATTGCTCTGTAGCAGAAGAGGATTGGGGATCGGCTTCAAACCGATCTGAGCGAAACAATGGTTCCAGTGTAGAAAATTAAATTTTTGTGCGTTCGAATGATTGAGCCGAAAATAGAGAACGAGGGTTGCCGAATGATAGGCTTTAATCTTCTGAAAACTTCAATACACTAGCTAAAATATTAGGACACAGTTTAATGAATGGCAAGTAAACAGTGTAACACAAATTTAATATATAACACCACGTTGGTCAGTTTTATTGACCTGAAATCTGCTTTTGACTCTGCGGATCGTCAGATACTTTGGCTGTGCCTGGCGATCAAAGGTGTTCCTCCCAAATTAAGGTTTCCAATGAGTGTACTGTATGCAAACTCCTATGGACGCGTACGAGTATACAAGAAGCTTTCTTTTAGAGTCACCACATCCAGCGGTACAAGACAGGGCTGCTCTCTCCCACCTTTCTCCGTTAGCTTTGTTACCTATGTGCCCTTGAAATCCCACTGCATGTCTCTGAAATCTGGAGGTTGAAATGCTCTCGGGACGTTTGCTCACAGACATTGAGTGTGCGGATTATATTGATCTCCTTGGTTCGGATCCTTCAAAAATGCAAACGATTTCAAATAACCCAAATAATTCTGCCACACGGGTTGGCATGCGCTTCACATATGCAAAGTGTAAAGTGCTGCTGCTTGCAGACGAGCCCATCAACGTGGTAGATATATTTATATTGGCAGTTGTATAAGTTCTGATCTTGAGGTGAGATTACTTTTCGAATCGGGAAGTTCAGGACAGCCTTTGCTAACCTCCTACACTTACGGTGCCGATGGGATGTCAGTTTGCCTGTCAAGGGCAGAGTTTACACTGGCATTGCGACCAATACTGCTTTATGGATCAGAGACGTGGACTCTACACGCAGAGAACATGCGAAAACTGTTGGTGCTTGACCATCCGTGTCTTCGAAGCATTGGTCGGGTCTGGTTGGAACATCGGATTAGTAATGCCGAGATTTGCCATATGGTTTTAGGAAGAAGAACCTCTCCTGCAATAGATAAGTTACTCCCGTTTCATAGGTTACGCTGAGTAGGACATGTACTTCGCATGCCGGAAGACAGTCTGCCTCGTAGAGCTCTAATCTGGCAACGAAGTATGAAAACACTAACCAATAAACTGGGTTGGGTTAACATCTCTCTATGGGGACGCCAGAACTCGACTCTCCACTAGTTAATGACGTTGGTGGAAATGGACGAATCGCACAGTGAGTGGTGCTCATGCAACAAAGCTGTCGTCTTCAGTGCGTAACTACCCGATTCCCAAACTAAGTGAATATGTCCGAAGCTCGGCCGTATCTCCCCCGCTCCCGCACTCTCCGGCGATCTAAACTCTAGCAGCTGGAACCAGTGTGCCTACGGTACGCGGTTTGCAGCTAATAAATTGAGATGTTTCCGTCTGCGAACGCCCATAATGATAGGGATCCCGCTAGTGCTACCAGTATTTCATGGCGAGCCCTGGGAATACGTCTTGGTCCTGGATGGTGCCTCTCGCCGGCGTCATCGAGATCTTTCGGAATTGCCGTCATCCTCTTCCAGCAAATATTTCGATACCCACACCCTCACGCCTTAGGATAACCATAAAACACTTTTCTAATAGCTGAGAAGTAATGTGGCACCCAACTCTGATAAATTATATTCCTTGAAGTGGTCATTAAATTGACTTAGCCTGCTCCATTCCCTGTACAGCACCAACACTGATATCAACTGAACTCATTTAATCGTATTTTTGGTCTATCGAACGGTCTACTGACTGGCTTATTTCAAAGGCCCTCACCCGCCCATACTGTTACATTGAGTTTCCTAAATTGCGCTCATTTCATGTTAGTGTCATGGTAAGTCAGTGAGGTTTCCACCAAGCTTCCGTTACCTCAAGGTTATGCATCTGTCTGATGCACAGATAAGAGGTGAGCCCACTCCCCTAAGGGGATTCTCATATCTGACTAAGATTTACGGGACGCATTTCACTTCCACAATAAACGAGGATGCGCATATTCTTTGGAGGGTCTTCTATTACCACTACGTTCCGTTGGCTGCACTGCAACATTGGACACAGTCAAGACGGCTTTCACCGGTAAATGATTCACTGTACCTCACTTTCGGTTTCACAAGGTGGCCCAATAGATTTCCAGAGATTTCTGGATATATATTGTCTCCTTTCGGCCAAAGTGGATGGAGGTCCAATACCTTCTCTGGATGTTGTTTCCAAGCATCTTCAAAAATTAATTGGGAGATCAACAAGCGATACCGGTTGGATCCGTATATTATCATGTTACGGTGAAAGGCAGGAACCCACCAAAGGTTTTACTTCTTATTCATCCAGTTCCCATAGTTGAGCTTATCCTCAGGTTTCTTCAGCGGGACAATTCATTCTCGACTTAGTCTGACGTAATCGTTCAATTGGACGCGTCCGTTGAAGTATATTTTCACAATCTCAGCAGCTATCCGAATTCAGCATGAAGCCTACTCTCACAATCCATATAGGGTATTCAGGGGTTCAGTTCAGAACAATTAAAAAAAGCTGGTTTTCTTTCGAGGCCAAATATACTTTATGAATTATTCTAGTGTTTTCTTGTCGCTTTTTTGCAAGCCTAGGCTGTGAACGTAACGTGCCCTGCGACGTAGCTCCTATGATAGCACCACTGAAACTGCTTAGTTTGATTTAGAAGCCGCATTTTCAAGGGATAAGCTACATGCGAATAATCGAACGGTGCAAATATTTAGGAAAACTGGGTTGAAGTTGAGCAAGTCTCTGGGTTCCTAAGAAAAAGCGGACCGATGGTGAGAGGCTATTACGTATGAAAAGGGTACAGCCGCTAAAGCAAACGGCTGTCAGATAAAACGCTCCTTGTGACATGCCGGATATGCTAAGGAATAGGATTATGAAAAAAACACGAACGAACGAAGAAAGGGGAAAGTGGTGATAACGTGTCCGGTGACTCGTCATGCGAACTTTCTAATTGTTAAAGTTTGGAAGTCTCTGAGAGTGGCACGGCTGACGCTAGTCCCGGAGTGTCTCCATCTTGACAACGATGACTTTGGGGAAGGTTGGAGGGAAGAAACGGGCTGAAACTGTGGCAAATCGTCCTATGACTTGGTCGAATATTCGAGGTATTTGAGGGAATTAAACTGAAGACGTGACAACAGTAGTGTGGGTCAGTAAAAATGCAATTGTTATTTAACATTATGACGAGGAAAAGCGCGTAGTGAGTGTGGTAACCACATGGGGATCAGCTTGACCCTGGTCGTGACGAGACTGTTGGCGTCAATTGTGCTTCGTCGCCTTACGGTGGCACGTAAGATACTGACCAGAGACCAGCAAGTGAGATTCCAGCCTGGTAGGTGTTGCGTTCATCAAATCTTCTCACTTCGTCAGGTGCTAGAACAACGCCATGCGTCTAAGCGACCCACATTGCTACCATTCCTGGATTTCCGAGACGCATTCGAATCGGTTGATCGGTCTGTTCTTCTTGACACGCTTGCTCACCAAGGAATGCCCCGGGAGTTTGTAAATATAATACGTTCTCTGTATTCTCAGGTTCTTCAAAAGCTTCCGTACACAAAGCGGTGTCAGTCAGGGATGCCCACCCTCTCCATTCCTTTTTAACTTCGTGATCCGTGAAATAATGAGACGAACACTGGAGGGTCTCCAAAACCCTGGTGTTCAAATAGCCTGTGGTGAAAACTTTGTGGATCTGGAGTACGCAGACGACATCTTTCTCATCTTCAAAGAGGAGGAGAAGGTACAGGTGTTTTCGGATGAACTGACCAAAGTCATTCCGTCCTTTGGTATGCACTTCGCACCCAGAAAAATGTAAGGTGATGCTCGTGGACATGCAGTCACTGAACACGCCACTCACAATCCAGGGAGCGTTGCTGGAAGTTATGGATTTTTTTTACGTATCTTGGAAGTTGTATTAGTTCTGATTGTAGTGTGACAGATGAGGTGAATGCACGAGTCTGCAAAGCTCGGGTCGCGTTTGTTAATTTTAGACATCTATGGCGTCAGAGTGGTTTATCCCTGAATCTCGAGGGACGTGTGTACCAAGCTACCGGGCGGGCTGTTTTGCTGTATGACTGTGAGACTTGACCTATTCGAGCAGCGGAAGCAAGACCTATTCAGATGTTCGGCAATCGTTGTCTCCGAATCATAGCTCCTGTGGGCTGGTGTCAGCGAATTCGTAACGAGACAATTAGAAAGAGCGTTTTGGACTATGCAACGGGTACTTCCATTGAAGAATGTGTCCAGCACCAGAAGCTGCATTGGTTGGGGCGTGTTTTGCGTACGCCGAACCATTACGGAAGAGAGTGATGTTTCCATGCCCCATTCAGAGTAGCGTACGCAGAGAGGTGACCAACCCTTGACTTGGCAGAGGAGTATGAAAGATATCACGAAACGCATGGGTGCTGTCGGTGCTACTCGTGTTCCAGGATGGAGACCGGTTGATCCACACAGCGCCTGGTTGGAGACGCTGCAAGTTGTGGCTGCCAACCGATGTTAGTGGCGATCTTGTTGTCAGTTTCTATCCAGATTGCCCAATTGAGTTTCTGGATTTGTAGGCACCTCGGAATGATTGTGGCTAGCTAGCACCATGTCGCTTCCCCATCCGTCTTTATTCCTTTCTTTACAATAAGCTTCTCAAACACGTCATGTTTGTACGGCAGCGAAGCATTGATGTTGAACACTGATGTCATGCTGTCAATGACGAGCATGAGGAGGAGGAGGATGAAGTGCAAAGTGTTCACAGTAACGAAAGTAAGCCCAGTTTCTAGACTGGTGAATCGGGCTGATTTGGATGAGTCAACAGACGTTGCAGGAGATGGTGAATGAACTTGGTGTAAAAATACAACCACCGACAGTGGTGCCCGGAATTCCTTTTTGATGATATATCAGTCAGACACGTTAGATCACCTGAACGGAGAAGACAAACAACTGCGAGGAAGCGATACTGCAAACAAGTGGATCGTTCAATTTAACTGGACCGGAATACAAAAAGAGCTAATAGTCCAATAGGATGTCAATGAGAGGTTGAAATGTAGAAACAAGGTTTCAGTATACAAGGCAAATCATTAGTAATGTGGATTTGTTCGTTTGGAGGTAGTCCTCCTAACAGCAGCATTCAATTGCGTGAGGAAAGTTGAGGAATTGGAAATGGCTTGAGTTTCACGGTGTTGTTCAAAACTCATTCAAGGATTCTCGTGATGTGCGCCTTCATGATGCTGTTGGTTTGTGTATCATACAGGGTAAATGTCTCAGTGGTTAGAGTGCGATTTACTGACGGGAAGGTCCGTGTTCGAACCCGACCTCTGCCTCTCGACTTCCTGTCTAGGCTTGGACAACCTGGCAGTATCTCAGCCCTCGTGCGTCCTTCGGGTGACATGGCAGTTAGGCACCGGAAGGGTGCTATAGCTAAATCATTTTGATTTGTATATATTTGTTCCAGATCCGGGAAGATTGCCCACCAGCACTAGCAACCTGTATAAATTTTGGAAAACACCCCAGAAAGGGTCACCAAGAGACTGGACCTTACCGTGGTGTGACGGTTTGCGCACCTCAGCGATCCATTGAGCTATACTGGAGAGTGTCCCGCGACACTCACAGAGTCTCTCATACCAGGTTGGTCAAATGGTTAGAGGTCTGACGAACACAGTCTCCTGGCCCTCCAGGTTGGGGGTTGGAACATGTGGCGACTTGTTCCGTAGAAGTGG
>NW_008751837.1:817683-827963 GCF_000715545.1 Opisthorchis viverrini
TGGGTGTCGAGGCTTGAGGACTGATTTGGAGATGCCTGGAGATGTCGGCACCATGTGATGAGCAGATGCTGCACGCAAAACCGATGCATGACGGACGGAGTCATCAGTCCTAAGTGCTGGGCCTACAAGGAGAGAGTTATTAATGGGGTGGGGAGAGGGGGAAGAAAAAGTATGTGAAGGAGAAAGAAGGGAGGCGTCAGCAGTAGCCTGTTTTCGCTTACCCGCCCTGCTGTATGCAGCAAGTAAGGCGACCCGGCTGATGGCACCACGCGACGGCCGATGTGGCATGAGTTTACTTGTGTATGTGCTATTCATGGTTGTACGTGGGCTGGGATACTGCCAGGGCGCCCGCACCTAGACAGGAGGACGATTAGGGTCCTCAACCAAAGCCTTTGTCTCAAAAGCCTAACCGCAAGGCAGCGGTGTTTGGCGGGAAATGCGAATGCATTACCATTTCTACGAAACAAGTCGCCACATGTTCCAACCCCCAACCTGGAGGGCCAGGGGACTGTGTTCATCAGACCTCTAACTATTGACCAACCTGGTATGAGAGACTCTGTGAGTGTCGCGGGACACTCTCCAGTATAGCTCAATGGATCGCTGAGGTGCGCAAACCGTCACACCACGGTAAGGTCCAGTCTCTTAGTGACGGATCTGTTTGGTCAGCAATGACTCGAAGAACTCGGATAATGGGAGTGATGCCCGTGGCGCATATTGTTACGGATTCAACATGTCCCAGTACGTAGAATACACTAAAACTCCTAGAGTAGGGAGTCTGTGGTCTAGGACAGTTTTGAATCACCTGTCGGCTTATCTCTAAAATTCTTATACGTATTAGATGCACTACTCCGAATTGGTCAATGAGCATTAAAAACGATAACAGGAGCATTGGGTTGTTAAATGTTGGACACGCTGTACTCAATACTTCCCTCTATTCACGCCGACTCGTGATTTTCAGACGAATTGGTTCAGGTTGCTAACGCTGTGGTAAGGCGTTGTATCTTGGCTACAAATTATGAGAACTGGTTGCTGGGTAAACGCCAATCATGCTTCGAGACGCTGGTTTATCTTTCAACCGCTATCGCTTTGTTACGTTATGGCTTGTCTTCTTGACTGATCGTTATTCGAATTGGAACATGAAATCTTCGTTCGACTTTGCGTGTTGTTGTGCATGATGACGTGCCAGAGGTGAAATTCAGCGCTTCATCTTTGAGGCCATTTAATTGGACGACGCGAAGCGGAATGGTTAGACGTCCTGGTTTTGTAGACTGCGGCCGTCATGGTGCTGGAAGCGAGTAGAATAAGTCACGTGTTGGTAAAAATATCAGGCAGTGAAAAGTGTTCTCCCTGGGGCAGGTCTGATCCCTGGAGGCTGAGGGAATGCACCTGCCGTAATCGTGGAGAACACTGCTTCGAGTGGTACGGTGGGATTCACCCCCAGGCACATCGTTACTGCTGCAAGAGCGGTGAACAACAAAAGGTTTCTGTAGGAAAATGAGAAACAGATGGATCAGGAAATGTTAATCGGGTTGCCAGGTAACGAAGGCTGAGGCCAAGTCAAATGGGTCGTTTCTTGGATAGGTAAATGACCGTTGAGTATGACAGGACAGTCATAGAGTGGGTCTCGTGTGGGCCGTTTTGTTACAGGATGAAGGCGTGAATCGAGAGCCAGCTGGACGGTTATTCACGGTAGGTTGCACTGTCATAATTTTTCTATTTGAACTGATAACTCATCCAACGGGTTTTGTATTGTGAACCTCATAAGGACCCCACCAGTGAAATCCGGCGTTTGCCTTCATCTATCTTCCTCGGGTTGAACTTAGCGTGGCTTTGTCTATGGTAGCTGCCAGTCCTTCATGCAAGCAAGTACAAGAATGCGACGGTAACGACGAACAACTAAAAAATGATAACATTTTGGCTGTATATGAACCTTGCATGGTACCTTTGATCTCCCCTTCATTTCCACGATGTCTTGTAATGAGAACCCATTAAACTTTCATCTTGTTGAATGTAACTGGGAAGCCTTGCACCATGCAGGCTTTATTATTAGGCATACTGGCCTTTCTATGCATGCTCGATGACGGCAGCAGATAATAGTCGGCAAACAACATAAAATGTACCCAACAGTTTCAGCATAAGTTATTTCCGATGAAATGCCAGTTCCAAATGGAGCTGTGAATAAACGACCACCACCAGAAGTATGCTCAGACCTTGTCTGGCAAGGCACTGCTACATGCTACCAGTTTTATATAACTTTATGTTGGTAGTTTGAGGAGATTTGGGATTTTTGTGGAGATTTTGTCCTGTAGGTCAAGCTGATCTATGTTGAAAAGCCGAGAAGCACTGTAAGGCTGTTTCATCCTTATTGGGAATCATCAGCACTGCACATCCCACGAAACTCTGAAGAGTCTCAAACCCGCGACCTCCTGGCTGGTAGTTTGAACACTTAACCTTTCGGCTACGGGCAGCTGATCAGCAATGTGATTAACTCGCGCCACTCATCCTTCAATCACGGGATCCACATCACGCGCTCACACGTGTTGACTGACCTCTCGAGCAACGACTTCTCAGATGGAAGTTTCACTCATCGGGTGAAGTTTACCCTTCCACTACTACCAACGGTCTATAAGTAGCTCAGTGCGAGTTAATCAAGTATTCAAACTACTAGCCAGGAGGTCGATGGTTCGAGACTCTCCGGTGTTTCGTGAGATGCGCATTGCTGATGATTCCAATAAGAATGAAACAACCGTACAATGCTTCTCGGCTTTTCAGCGTAGGTAACTTTCTGTTTCGGGAGGGAGATTCAGAAGAAGCTAGGTGGCTGTTACGATATGTTCAGCTTACAATCAGGTTCTGCTTGGAGCTCGAAACACTATAAACAGTCATGGGGCGTTTTATGCACCTCATGAATTAATTAAGCCCCCAACCGATTTAGACGTTGCGGTGAATGATAAACCTTTGGGTCGCTGCATCATAACCCCATACACACATATCGTTTGTAATTCTGAACCGACTAAGGGTGAAATTTAACCTTGCGCACTGTTGGATATTTCCAAAGAACCACACGATGCAGGATTTGTCCTGTTCTGCCGAGGGATACCTCTACCTTTCATAACAGAACTGCTTTTACCACTAATTGTGGTCTCTGTTAAACATATAGTATTTTCTCAACCACTTTAGTTTCCTTCATGCTGTTTTGCTTGACGTTCGAGGTTTGTGTGGGTGTCACTTTTGGTCGACCTGCAGTTTTTAACTACTTCCTACTGGCCTTTCTGCAGCCTGAGTATGAATTTTTACTCTCATTTCACAGCCACTTCACTTCCCTCCGCTACCTTCTCTTCGAGAAGTGCTGCGTATCTACGGGCTGCGCGCTCAAAAACAGTTATCCCAGAATTTCCTGCTCCAGCCTGCCTCACTCAACAGTTTTGTCAAATGTGCGGGTTCATTGCACAATGCGTATGTATTGGAGGTTGGTCCTGGGCCCGGTGGATTGACGCGAACCATTCTTCAGTGCCGTCCGCGCCATTTGGCTGTCGTTGAAGTCGATAGGCGATTTATTCCTGGCTTGGAGGAATTGCGTATGACCGCGGCGGAAATGGGCATAAAAATGGACATATACCGACAAGTATGTTCGTTTTCTTCCACACCCGAGGCAATCTCTAACGTTCATCACCTTCCCCGTTCATCGAGTCCTCCGTACGCGCCAAACAACCGCAGCTCTAACTTATCGAAACATAGTTTCGTCAAAGCCAACTGTCCTGTCGCAGTATATGTTAGGTCGGTCAGTATTCTCCGTCAGACAATTTCAGGTCACTCATACACAAGACGCCTCAGTGTTTTGAGGTATTCGGCATATTGGTATGCTTAACCCACACTCGAGACGCGTTGGTAGCTTTAAACTCGTGTCTTTATATATACCTTACTAATAGGTTCCCTTATGCTGGTCGGTGTCCGTTGCTTCTTTCACACCGGTGAACACTACCATCCGGAACGGTGTGTTTTGTTACTCAAAACTTCTAGTTTAATATGTCATTCATTCTTTCGAGCAGCTATGTGTATTGACAAACAAAAAAGTTTACTTCGACTTATACACTCATCTGCATGTTAATTTGATTTTGACGGGAGACTTATGTGAAACCCAGCTGAATCTCTCGTTTATGCTGTTCTTAAGCAACTGAATATGCTGCACCAGGCCGCCTCATGTTTCACTTGGTACGATATTCGGGATATCGCAATACATGAGGCGGCCTGGCGCAACATATTTAGCTGCTTAAGAGCATCATAAACGAGGGATTCAGCTGGGTTCCACTTGAGTCTACCGTCAAAACCAAAGTGGCGTGCAGATGAGTGTATAAGTCGAATTTCATGCAAGTTGGATTCAAGAACACGAGGTCGACGGAAATTCGGCGATTGTGCCTACCTGATGAGCTTCGAGAAGGGCAAAACCGGTCGTGGGCTGTCCAAGATTGTTCAGCAGCTTTATGCACAATGTATTACGTCTGAAGTATTGTACTTGACCACATCTGAGAAGGTTTCATTTTTTGTCACGAATAGGTAAATGTCGATCAGTTTTACCCACTGTCGTCCCAAATGCTTTATGAATACCTTTGTCATGCCTGTCATTAGATATATCACAGTTTAACCACAATTTTGCTTATAATACACTTCCCTGAAACCCTTCGTTCTTTTTTGTGGTATATTAGGATATACTTCAATTCACCGGAGAGGCCATCTTCCCAATAGAGGCCTGTCAAACTGAAGAATCCTGGGGTGCTACTGTGGCTAACTCGTCTGGTGATTTTCCAAAACATGATACCACGTGTGGTGCACTCGCGTGTCCACCACCTCTGTCTCGGGTGCGCGTGATTGGTAACCTGCCTTTCAACATCTCCACTCCGTTGGTTATCCGCTGGCTGCACGATATATCGGAACATCGTGGCATTTGGCGTCTTGGGCGAGTTCCCATGATCTTTACTTTTCAGAAAGAAGTCGGCCAACGTCTAGTTGCCGATGTATGGGATGAACAGCGCTCACGTCTTTCAATTATGGCGCAAGCTTATTGTGAAGTGAGCTTTCTTTCGGGAGTTGTACTCATCCCTACTCCTTACCCTGATTTCTACCCGTTTATATTTTATACGTACGCTGTACATTATTCAGGCGTCCATTCCATCCGGGGAAGAAAGTTACTGCTCACTTCATTGCAGCTGACTGATAGGAGATGATGTGATGGTCTAATGGTTAAAACAAATTATCCTGGAAGTTTCTTGGAGATTTGCTGCAGGCGATTAATTTAATGTCATGTAGCTTTTAGTTTGAGGATGTGCATCCGACGGTCACTCAACTATTTTCGACTTGTCCAGTTGTTTTATCCAGCTTGCTTGTAGCCCGAGTTTGTATCGTAGCCCGTTTTACAGGAGTCTTGTGTGGCTCACCATTCCGTTCCACTTTTCGATCGCCGGTATCTCACGCATATAGCCACAAGAGAATGACGCACCAAATAAACTTCTCGACTCATTTCAATATTTTGTTGCTGTACCAGTTCTGTTCGAACTTTGTCTCTGCCGTTCTGGACGTTCACGACTTCCGGTAATAAACTACGAATAGACTGTATGGGGTGCTCAGCTATGTGATTAAAGCAGCAGTCTAGGAGTCTGGAACGCCTTTGATTTATTGTAATGGAAGCTTGGACATTCGTGTGCGTAACTTCTGTCACATGGTGAATGCAGGACCCTGGCACCTAAGATGCACATTTTGCGTACCCGATTCGCCGGAGAGGCCGCGATCATTTTAGGGTAAACACCCAGAGACCTATGGCGGTAATGCCTGTCGTGTCAAAGCTATTCTTTAATGACAATCCAATGTAGTTGTTAGGACTTATATTCCAATGTGCTTGTTTTTAGGTAAAGTTCATGGAAGAAATACGGGGTTCAGCGTTTCTTCCGAGGCCACAAGTGGATGCAGCCATCGTAAGACTGGTACCGCTCAGTCAACCTTTGATTCCTGTTGCGTTCCCTTATGTAGAAAAATTGGTCAGAGCTGCTTTCCACTTCAGGTAATCCCTTGCCTTTTTGAGTGTATTTCCCACCCTATTAGATTTACTGTAATCCCTTTGTGAGTGAGACCACTTTCTATGGATGAAATGTCTCCAATCACGGGTGACCTAATGTGACCCCTTCGCAAAATAGCCCCATCAAAAAAAATCGAATCCCTCTTTTTTCCGTGGTGGCCTCTTTGGGGGTGATCGTATAGTTTCAAATTTATCCAGGAATAATGCAAAAATTTGTGTATAAGCTCCTGTCAAGAGAAGTGTTGCTTCAAGTTCTCTTGATTTTCCCCTCACACTCATATATGTCTTTGCGAAGGAAATGCTGGCAACTCAGGTTGTGATGGTAGCGGTTGAACTGTTCTTGAAGGTCGATAATTTCGTCTTCAGTCTTTAACTACCAGTCGAGATACCTTAATTATGCCTCAAAGTGGAGGGAGAAGAAAAAGAATGGATGGGGAGGACCTGACCTGTCGCAAGCGTTTAATCAGGTAATCCGGAGGGATACTGGCAGTACGAGCACAACAGGCATCGATCAGCCGCAATGTCTGCAGCCAAGCGCGGGGTGTCACGAAAACCCCATCCTAGAAGACAGACTACACCAACAACACCCAAACTCCACGCAACATACTGCCTCCATATGTCAGAAGGCCCGCGTTTAAACTCCGACACTGCCAAATACGTGTACTTGTGGCAAACTGTGATATGAGCGAAGCTCGAGTCCAGTGCTAGCCCTTTTTTTGGTGGAAACTCACCAGAATAATTGCGTCAGGACAGACGGACGACTGTTCAAACGAAAGTGATATGAATGTGAATCCTTCGGGATCTCACACTATTCTGCCAAGTCAAACATCTCCCACCCCGAGATATGTACCATTCTGAAGGACGCACAGAAGGCAATACTCGTCTCGGTGGATGGTGTTTCGATATGTTTGGCAAGTGCACGAGCCATCACAGGTGATAGTGTTGGATGTTTTTCGTGAGTGAAGTACACAACCATGTTCCCGTACGGTACCGTTTTCAGTAACTTCCTTGCTTATTTTGCGTATCTATTTACTACGTCGTTCGTTTCTTCAGAACATCATCATCATTATCAGCTATACGAACCGCATACTTGTCATACAGTTGTAGCTGCCACAGTTTCGTCCACCGATGTTTTGAGGAGGTGGGGTAGGTAAATGCGCACTGGAGGCGGGGGCTGGTAAGTTGGCGCGTAAATACAGACCTGTCAGTGGAATTTTAAGTGGGGGATTAGGAAGGTAGGTATGCATTGAAGGCAATAGCTTGGATGCACCGCGCAGTTGAGGGGGCGACCGGACCATGCCTGACAATGTTTCTAACCATTGATATGGCCCGTCTCGGGGTCCCCATCCAGGAAGACGGCGATGACCAGCGCAGCTGAGTTTGCTGGTAATGGCTTTCACACTTCTCTGCCAAGTGATTGTTTAACCTCCCCTGACTCGTTTTTACCCTTCGCGTGGTTCTGCAAAAAGGACCCATCAAGGAATTCGGTCGACCGTTACATGGACTACGTGGCTAAGCGCAATCTGTGGAGTGTGATTAATTCATTTATCGTAAGCGAGTTATTTCTTCTGAATACCATTCGACGTCCTTCATCATAGCTGCTCCGGTGTTGCTATCAGACTCGGGCAATGCTTCGAAGACATCGATGGTCAAACACCGGAAATCTTTTGATGTCGTCGGCACGCAGCGGCCAGGTTTCTAACCTGTATAGCAATATGAATCGCACTGAAGCATTGTAAACTCCACCATTGATGGATAAGCTCATGTCACGCTTACGTCACAAGTGGCGTAGGTTCGTAAAAGCTTCTCTGGCCTTCCCAACCCGGATGGAAATATTGTTTCGCTAGAACACCCGGACTGATACAGCTGCTCAGGTAAACAAACTTGTCTACTACTTCAAGCGGCTCATCCGCAAGAATGGGGCTAGGGTTCGAGCCTACCCACTCTTGCACTAGCACTACACTTTGCAGATGTGAAGTGCATGCCAAACCGTGAAGCAGAATTATCTAAATCATTTAATATTGTTTGCATTACCACGGAATCAGATCCAAGAAGAGCTGTGTCGTCTGCGTACTCGATATCTATGAGCGAACGCCCCGGGAGAACTTCGACCCTACAGGCATTTGAGGCTGGTAGTGAATCTTCCGTGATCGTATCAACGACGTAGTTGAAGAAATAAGGTGAGAGAACACAGCCTTGTCTGACACCACTTGATTTGATGAACTCAGGCGATAACTTGCTTTAGACCTTCATGCGGCCGCGAGAGTTGGGGTAAAGCCTCCTAATGAGGGTCACCGTGGACGTGCCTAACAAAGGTATATTTTATGATCACTTTTGATCATTCTAGCTATGAATTTTTCAGTCACCACAAGCATCTTTTTTCGCATGTCTCTCAACCCCATCCTAGTCATTTTGTTCCATTGTGTTTTAGAACAAAACAGGTTGTGCATGGCCTAGAAACTCTCTTTCCATCCAATCGTCCTGAGCTGGTTATTCGGCTGTTCAAAGAAGCTGGAGTGCAGCCAATGAAGCGCCCTACTCAGGTAGGGTTCTGAGCGTTTCTGTACTTTCTTCTGTTTCTAACTCTGATTGTTTACTCCATTCTATATATTATTTGGCTTGGTGATAGACATTAGGACACGATCACAACTTGAATAGCAACCACGCTTGTGTTACTTACCTGGTATTACTCAGTAGGCGTACGGACATTACTAACTTTCCCTTATACGTGATGAACTCTATTTATTATTGCTGTTATTATTAGTGGCCGTTACGAAGCATAAAATGTCAAGCTGTACCGTAGGACTCGAGCGTTCCTGTGAACCTAGTTGTGTCGATGCTGAATTAGTCGATAGATGCAGGGTTTGTGCACCTGTGTGATATACTTAAGAAGTTGCATACATAAGATCATTTGATGTGTTGGTATTGATGCCCTCTATCCTGTCCGTCTCCCTCGTTGAGGTGATATCTAGTCAACTTCCTAACATCTCGATCGTTAACATCATCATCGTCACCGTCATCATTGACAGCATAACACCAGCGTTCAACACTGATGCTTTGCTACCGTACAGACAATTTATTTGAAAGCCTTATTATCGGGAAAAGAATAGAAGTAGATGAGGAATGGACTAGGCTTACTCTACACCAATCATTTTGAGGTACCTACACCTTCAGACACATTCAGGCAATGTGGATTGAAACTGAAAACAGGAACACCACTGACATCGATTAGCAGCCATACCTTGCAGCGTCTCCAACCAGGCGTAGCGGGAACCACGCGGTCCCCATCCTGAAAGGCGTGTAGCACAGACAGCACCCAGACTTTTCGCACTCCCTTTCTTACCACTCCGTTAAGTCAGAAGTTGGCCGCTCTGATTGCGTCATTCCGAATTAGACAAGGTGACAGCACTTTCTTCGGTGAACGATGGTTCTCCATGCGCAATACATGACCCTAATACCGCAGCTTCTAGTTCTGGACACATTTTTCGATTGAAGTTCCGGTTCCACCACTGAACGCCTGTTTTCTAATTGTTACGGATTCACCGACACCAACCCATTCGAGCTATTGTTCGGGAACTACGGTGGCTAAAAACCTAAAAGCGTCCTGATTCCGCTGCCCGAAGAGACCACGTCTCACAGCCGTGCAAAAAACTGCCTGTACTGTAGCCTGATACAGATGTCTCTTGAGAGTCAGGGATATGTCGATTTGACGCCATAAGTTTCTGAACTTAGCAAACACCACCAGTGCACTGACCTCATCCATCACATTACTATCGGAACAAATACAACCTCCATGATACGTAAAACGCCCAACAATTTAGAGTGCATTTTCTTGAGTTGTAAGTGACATGTTCAGTGGCTACATGTTCCGAAGCATAACCTTGCAGTTTGCGAAAGTTTGCGACCTAAAGCTGCGACCTTGACGTGGTGGTCGGGCTTGAGTGCTGCAATGATCCCGCGGGCTACACTGGCTGGAACTTCGTTCCACAAGGTACAACCATGCCAGGAAGGCCAAAGGGGAGCAGCGAGATCCCGCACTACGAGCAATCGTGGTACGGGGCGGTCTTGGGGTAAAGTCGTACTGTCCGCTGCGACAGGAGTGTGAAGGCAGTAAGGTGTTTCCCCCAGGCCACCAGCATGTCCATATTTATGGAAGCAGCGATGCTGCCTTCCCCTGAGGAAGGACGGGTTAGAAAAGGTCGGCCCCAAAAAC
>NW_008751837.1:830169-875701 GCF_000715545.1 Opisthorchis viverrini
ATCTCCGATGACGGAGCACCGTATTTCAAAAGGGTAGAACACTCCTTTAATTCATCATTTATCAGTCGCCAGTTGTTGAGGAGCCTGTCAAAAACAAACTTGCTACGTGGATGTTTGCGCTGCAGGTAGTAGGAGGTGACCCTGAAGCAGTCATGGTACCGGCGAACGTGGAATCTTGCCGGACAAACAGTACGACGTGTGCTAAATCGTATACACAGTCAACCATTAACTTACTATATGCGACGAATTCCACGGCTTCTGCTTCGTCTGCAGGGATGTCTGCTGCAATGGTAGAAGGCATTTTCACACAAAAGCGAATTGCTGCTCTTTTTGGAGTTTAAGCGGACGAAAACAACGAAATGTTTCGCCTGGTACTCTTTCAAGGCGACTTGGAATTCATTGAATGAGACGACCTATAATCTACACAAAACCATCCTGCGCATTCACGTGCTCAGCCAAAGCAGTCATTAAAATATGAACATCGCGGACCATGAATATCGTGGGGATTGAGTAAATTTAAACAACTTTCAACAAAACTGCGGCCGTTTGGGTAGGTCTCATACGGCCCAAAAATTACCATCAACTGTTATAATTTTATGCTAAATTTTTCCTCCTTTGAACCACGGTTTCGCGCAAATTTTGGGTGTACTTCTAGCCGTCGGCCAAGAAAAGTTGCTCATAATCCGCCCAATGCTCTCAGCTTGCCGAGTGGATTCAAACTTCCTTTTCCAAAATGTTGCGTTTTATTTCTTTGTTGCTCAAGCAGAAAACCATCCTAATCTGCCTTCAAGTTTTTGCGGCTCGCCGAACTTCATTGCTCAATGGGGCAACCGTGACCCCGGGATAATTTTCCAGCTTCTCTGGGACCCCGTATGTCTAAATGGGGCTTATACGTTTGGACCGGTACTCTCTGTTCGATTGCCCGATTGCATTTTTCCATCAGCCCCCCCGCAAAAAAAAACATCGGTGAAGGAACCTGCGGCAGCTACAACCACTGTACGACGAGTACGCGGTTATTACATCTAACAATGATGATGACGATGATGATGATGATGATGTTGATGATGATGAATGGTCAATTCATTCAAAGGAATCTGCGCCTTTTCGTATTCTTGGAAAACAAGAATGATGCCTGCATATTCCAGATCGATAAGGTTTCCGTCAGAAGCTAGAGTTCGTTTAATCGTCTAGTCAACCACGAAATTAAATAGGAATGGAGAGAGTGGGCAATCCTGATGGACACCGCTTTGCTTATGTAAGCTTTTAAGGCGCTCACCATGTGCTCTCACACACCTGGAAGTCTAAGAATATAGATAATTACGGGGGGCATTCCATGATGTGCAGGGATAACAGACTGGTCAACCGGGTCGAATACACCTTGGAAATGGTAATTTGCTCTGGTTCGACAGAAGTTTTCCCAATAGAAAACTCCGGACTATGGGCGGAAACTGTCACGGGGCTGTCGATTGAATTTACTGAGCCTTACAATACGCGACGTAAAATGACGATTTCTTTTTTTGTTTTCCGCTCTAAAAATTCGCCTTGTTTACGCTTTTCAGTCTATGTATTAGGAAATGCCGTCGACACGGACCGTTCTGTTAACTGGGCTGATCAACATTTTGTCAGATGTCACACTACTGCTGCGGCTACAGTAGACAAAACGGAGCGTACGCTTTTTCGGAGGCGACCTGAAATGCAACTAACGATGAACAAGCAAATCACCCCACAATTTAGGGATAGAAAATAAAGTAAAAACGCGATGAATTTAATAAAGCCATTTTGTAGTGGTGGTCAGAATGTGTTGTTAATTTGATTTTGCATGGTGCTGCCTTACTGTCAGTTTAAGCAGAATAACCTTCGCGAATTTGCTAGTTTGTCAGCTATGAAACGCATACGATCTCTTCCAGTTACCATCACTAGTGCTGCGAGCAATTTCTTGTCAGTCCGTCATATTCGATCTGCTGTAATTCAGTACTGGATCGCGAAATACCTGTTTTTATGCACAGCTATCCATTCTTGAATATCGCGATCTTTGCTCCGCTTACGAGCGCATTTGTCTTCGGGAACCGGAGATGTTTGGTTTCGAATACGCTTCGGCATCCAACCTACCAGCTTGGCGTCTCCGAAAACATATTCAGCGTGAGATCCTCGGATCGGGCAAGCCAATCTCAGCGGATATGATCAGGAAACATTTATACGAAAACAGCTGAGCACAACTCACGGTGACAATGCTCAACCCTGCTATACCACGTCGAACACACCCATTTGTGCATGGACAAATGCTATTTTTATTGACCTTAACTTGGTCCAGGTTATCAGCTCATTTCTCGTTGGTTTGGGTTTTAAGGGATAGTAAGCGATTTATTCATCGACTACTTACTCGTAGGTTGTTGCAGTGTAATGTAGCATCGATTAATCACGATTATATCTGGAAGCACTAGAGTTTCAATATACCCGTTGATTCAAACTATAGTGTATCTGGTATACGGAATTGGTTTACACCGTTAATATAAAAAAACATCTCTTTTGGCAAACACGTGCTTACCGTGCTGACCTACCGTGTTATCGAAGGTATACTTTTAAATTACGCATATTAGAGTGTAGCAAAGTGCCTGTCACTTGTTTCATTCACTGGTCCTGCTTTCTTTTACTGATCTAAACGCTCCTATGCACTCGAGGTAATATCTTGTTAAAGGAAGTAAACCCCTAAGATATGGTACAAAATTTCGAGCGCAGAATCTATGCTTATAGATCCTCTGAGATATCTGGGTACCTTAGTCAGGTCCAGTTTTTTAAACCTGATCAACTGCATGTCATCTCGAACACCGCCCTCCAAACGTCTCAGGTTGACTTTTTCACAATCTTTTGTTCAAACCATACCATATATCAACTGCTAATATGGTTGGATGAACAATTCAGCACCGTACTGATGCGGTCGTCTGCGCACTGCGATCGACTGCGGTGAACGGTTTGGAAGAACAGAATGACAACTAGAAATGACCTTTCGATGGCAGAGGACACTGGTAGTTAAATTGTACGCGGGTTTGAAAGGCGATTGCACCCAAAAATGAGCCATAGACAAGGTGACAACCAGAACCAGTATCGCTCTATCGACCATTCAAATTCTTATTGTCAAAATTTCCTGTACAATTTCCTTCGTTGGTAGATTGAGGAGATTTGGAAATTTTAATTGGTATTTCGTCGCGCAAGTGGAATCAACCTAGGTCGATAAGCTGGGAAGCAGTGTGCGGCTGTTTCATCCGGGAGTCAGAAGTGGGCAATCGATGAGTCTCTTAGGGAATTCGAATCGCAACTTTCCAGCTATTAGTCGGAGGCTAAGCCGTTCGGTCACTGGCGGCTAATCAGCAGCGTGGCTAACTCGCACTTCGGGTAGCACCACCCCTCTTTCATCCAAAGAATTCCTATCATGTGGTCTCGTGTTAACTGACTGCTAGAGTAGCGAATTCTCAGATTGAATGTCCACGCTTTATGTAAGTTATTCTTCCTTCCGGGCCGCTTCTAGATTGCTGATATTATCAGCTTTCCGAACCACGCCCAGTATATTTGAACCTATTCTCACTGAATTAGATTCAACAGCCTTCTGCATTCGTACCTTATTAGGACTGACTTAGTTTGCAGGCCTTAGCTCGGTTGTAATAGTTAAAATACACAAGATTTGTCTGATGATCTGATTGTGTGGATATATTAGCACCTAAAGTGACTTAAGTGCTTCCTCTCATTCGTTTCGACATGGTGGTGAAATCGGAGTTGGGGGACAACGGGCAGTAATTTTTACATCTAACCGAGAGTGAGTCCTAGAATGAACTTACAAAGCTGAAGTGTTTGATCATTTTAGAGCACGTTTATCCCATTCAAATGAGAGCGGGCGTGCTTGCCACCGCCGACCGAAGGGGTGGTTTCGTCCCAGCTCTATGTGTGCGTCATGACTTACGCCACCATCCATTACAGCTGTCTATGTTTGGACATTCAGATCGGATGTAGCTATTGATTATACCTTTGCGATTTATACGAGCTCCGCTCTACGTGCACAAAGAAATGAAAAAATACTGGACGTTAGTTGTCAGAAGTACTGTTTCAGTATCTCTGCAGCATGGTTGTTTGTCGCATCTGAGAAACCTGGTAGACCGAGACTTTACGTTCATGAATAGTAGATTAAAATGTGGGTTACAAAATTACTACAGCGTTTTGGGGTTCGGCGTAAATTTCGTGATGAATGCATTCGATTTTCCACCATAAGGATGGTATTGAGAACGGTCATACACGATGAGGCCTGCAACTCGTGTGCAAATCAACATTCTAGTGCAGTTGGTTGTTGGACTCGAGAGGATTGTTTAGTACGTGGGTATTGATCAGTGTGTAGTAGACCGAACTGTTTGCTTCGACGGAAGGAACCAAAACTCCGTTGAAATCTGGTCGATTCCGTGATGTCATTCCCTTTGCGTTTCCTATTGACGGGTTGTGACTTAGGTCTGGTGTACCAGGTTGAAAATTGGTTGGTATGGTTTGAAGGCATTCTGTTGAGTGTTCTGAGGTGGACCAATTTCGAAGGTTAACAGTTGCTCCGAGCCCATCTGTTCAATGGAAAGGTAAACGACTCACGTGAATGACTAACTGACGACGTAAATGAGTTTTTAAGCAACCCTATGAGTAATATGTGCCAAAAATGCACGTGAATATCCTTGGAGTTGTGAGTACACAACGTTTAGGAACATGATTTTTCGGAATTGATTTGACATGGCCTTCCTGCACCACAGACTCCCTAATTAAAAATTGTTTTGGGCTTGACTTAACTGAAAGTTTACAAACAGCTGTCTTCAGTCGATTCACAGTAGACATGAGGACATTGAGGCTGGTTTCTGGCCTAATTTTCTCTCGTGTCGAGTTTCGCTTGTGGAGAGACAAAGCCCTCTGTAAACCATGTTCAGTGTGCTACTTCATTTTGTGACTTCATTTTACTGACTGTGCTGAGACCAAGTCCCATCAAACATGTTGAATTTACTTTCGGGTTTAGCAGCTATATTGTATGTCGTAATCGTCACCAGAGGATAACTCTAAGTACGCGCCATGATTGAAAAGTTCTCAAGAGGCCTCTCTATTATGCAGTTCAGTCGAGTACTCTTGACCGGCATTATAAAATATTTTGGAAAGTTCCTGTTGCGTGAAAGTGGGAAATGAGGCTCAAAGTAGCCTAATAGAAACAAATGGGACGCTCTTTTTAAAGACCTACGCAAAAACAGTCGCTTACAGACAATTACTGCGGGCCGAAAGAAAAGAGAAATGGTAATATCGAACAGATCGCGGTCACGTGTGGTTAGATATAACCTTCTAAGTGATGCCATGTAGTCATCTTCTTACTAATGCTAATGCATTTAGAATTCAGAATCGCCTAAAGGTACAAAGATGACAATGAGACAATGACAATTATTAAGCCTTCACGGCTTAATAATGAATGGTTTGAAATACTTGCAATGAAAGTGGTGAGTCAAAGCAGTAAGAGCCTTCAAACTGGTCCCATTAGTAATGTGCTCTATTTAGAAGTAGTCTCCACAGCACAGCACTTTGCCGACCATTTGCGCTGCCAATTGGTATCTAAAGTTACTTTTTATTTTGTGCAATCTGAATTCAGTAAAAGACTAGTAAAGACCATAGTTAAGACTGTGACTCCTTCACTGTGCGGCGTTGTGCCATACAGCATGGTTAGTGGTCTTCCGCTTCTCAACGTGATTATTCATCTTTAGGTATCTGCTTGTTCCATAAGTTTCTATGCCTAAAGGCGCTTGTATGAAGCTTGTCGAGACTAAACCCCACTTCGGCGGAATTTTCATTAACCGAGTCCTTTCCCAGCTTATCCGAAGAGTCGCATCGATGACTGGCACATGTCATGGTACCATAGAGATAGTTGCGAAACATGCCAGTTCCGGACATAGGACCTGAGTTGTCACGTCATGTTATCATGTGTTCATGGGGGTCTGTTTGTAATGAACGTGGTTAGGATGAAGAGTTCGTGTTTCCAATACATGTCTCTAGGCGACGAACGTGTTTTTTCAAGCGGAAGAAGTTCTTTCGAATGAGTATATAGTTCCTCATCTGTCGTCCGAAAATTCCCTGTTTAATCAACGGTGGACGGAAACTGCGGGCGCTTGTTCCTCATCCATCCGTCGTTTCCACTCGCACCTCATTGAAGAATGACTGTTCCGTCCATTCTTTCTGGCGTCTGTCAAACCCCACCATTATTATTATTATTACTATTATTGGGTTGAAAGGCCTGGTCCATTCTACACAATCCTAAAAATGTGAATAAATTGTAGAGATCGTCGTCATCGTTGGCAGCAACGGACGTCACAAACTTAAGGACAGAAAACCATAGCAAAGAGTGAAAGGAAAAGAGAAGCCTCGGGTAGGGACCTCGTGCAAAGAAGTCCTGTGTCTTCAGGGAAAATGATCAAGAAAGAGAGTGTTCACCTTTGGATAACATTAAACACATCTGAGCATGTTGAAATAAGGTTCCATCAACGGAATCAACTTAGCATCCATAGCGAAATTCACCTGGCCTGCAACGACAAGCGAAATCTTGCTATACAGTCCGGCTAGGAAACGACAGCATGCGTGCAGCTGGGATCCGTTTGGCGTCATCCTGTAGGGTTTCCGATCACCCGCAAGCAGGAGGTTTCGTAATAAGGAGCATGTGAACTTTTTCGTAAAAGAAACTACTCTTAAAGCTGCTGAAAACTCTCCGATAGCCCACAACTAGTTCCACCCTTCTTGCAGCTCACTGGGTACGTGCAATCTCCCAGTTTTCGTCAGAGTTCTGTTCTTAAATGAAGTATCAACTGAAACATGTAACTTCCTTTATGCAGCACATTTAGTTGAGAAATATCACAAACGAGGTTCAGTTAAGTCTGTCGTCAAAACATTGATATGCAAATGAGTGTATTTGTCGGAACATCAGGACTGCTCACGACCATCCCCTCTGATCAAGAATGGGAAAGCTAATCAATCAACAGAGTTAAAGGCTCTTTGCAATCGAGGAAACTGCGATTGTTGGTGGGCGGTATTTGTGGCGTTGCTCAAGCGCCTGACCTAATGTATGGGTGTAATCACTGCATCCTCTCTCAGGTCGGAATTCTACTTGGTGCGCTAGGCCTTGTGTCTCACCTACGAAAGATAGGCGTCGCCGTATAAGGTAGGCCAGTACCCGTGTTGTGACATCTGTGAGACTTATACCCTCTTGTGGGAACAGTTGGTTTAGGTACCTTTTTTGAACGCAGGAACGATCAGCGATTAGTCCCAGGTCTCTTGAACACGTCCTTGCTTCCATATAATTACTAGCAGCCTAGTCAAAGCTGACCGATCTCATCTAGTCCAGAAGCCCTGTGGTGCTTAAAAACAGCAAGATATATTAACGCAGAGAACGATGGAGGCCTATACTCACGAACCATGCCTCAAATGGGAGATAAAGGCAATGGACAGAGGGCCATCTAAACTGCTGTTAAAAATTTTCCACACAGATCCAGACGCGTGTTTATTTATTATTATTATTATTATTATTATTATATTATTGGTTTCCAGTATTATCTCTGGCTCTTAAGGAAGTCCTTTAAGGTCTTGTTTTGCCTATTAGCTGGAACAGCTTCCGTGTATTTTCACTCTTAGCAGCCCCTTCCATTTCTTAAAATTTCCACTTTCACCACGCCTCCGTCCACACACTACATTTAAGCTGTCGCGTAGTCGATTGCCCAGTCGAATCGTATTGTGAACCGAAGGAAAGTAGGGGGCTCACATCAAGAAATGATAGTGACGGTTCTGAGATCCACTGACTTCCTTGTACGCGTTCGGAACCACCACAAGCAGTGTCCCCAGCGTCACTTATAGCCGTGGATATCTCCTGTCACTTACGGCCGGTGCCCTCCGGTGCTTGTAATGCGTTGCACAGCAAGCTCTGGTATGTTTCTGTAACCTGTAATAAACAAAGCCTTTCGAAGGCTAAGTAGTTTACCGGTGAATTTCAATGAGATTTTGTGAACAAGCAAGTGATTTGATTGGACTTGCGTATTTCAGAACCGTAGGCAGTCAAGGATTGAAACCCATCATCGGTAGCCGATGACGATTCGGTTAATTGGTAGTACGGCTTCGCATCAGCCCACTACGTAGCGGAACAATCATGTGGTGAAACTGCCTTGCGAGTACGCCCACACGTCTGAATCACGTCCGATTTCACCATGTGCCGGAGAAAGGGCAAAAAGGGGTACATGCATTTCACCCCCCCCCCCCGATGGCCAAGGCATCCCGTGTACAGGCGCACAGACGGAGACAAAGGAACGACCGCCGAGAACCGGTGTGGACGTGCAAGAGACACTGGTTGGTTGAGAGCAGATCGGCCATCAAATACGGTCGCAAGTGAACCATATAAGCAGAAAGTCGTAATTGCATGAATGCGCAGTTTTTCTGGCCGCATTCTTGTCTTCTGACTGTAACCCAGTAGCATCAGGGAAGGTGAAGAGACACAACAATTTGATTCCAAGACTACCCGGTGTTAGGAGACGGCGCTGCTTCTAAAAGTACTACCGCTGAAAAGCAATCACCGATCAGTACAAAGTTGTGAAAGGCGTAATACTAGTCGAGTAGCTCAAATCTTAAGGGACAGATTGCCACACTTCCAAACTCCGACCTGGAGGGCCAGAAGACTGTCGGACCATCTGAGGTTGACCTCCTACCCGCACGCCATAACCTTTGTCCTGGTCGTCAGATCTAGCTGACGACCATTTACTTCCTATGGCGCGTATGCTGAGTCTGCTTCTACATACAGCCTCTGAGTTTTTGTCGAAGTACAATGCTTGCAGAAACCCTCCCGCTTGTTTCGTGTTTTCATGTTACTTCATGTGCTTTCCACGTTGACTTGATCCTCTTGTATGGAAACCAGGGATAGTGTTTTCTGGTGAGTGCATTTCATTCCGGCCTCCTTATTTCCATCCGATATATCCAAAATAGCCTGTCGGACCGATCAGCCAACCAACATGCTGGATCATTCGAGCATCCAGTCTGATCAGAAGTCATTCCACAGTCAAATAAACACAGGTACAACTGCGTTCGGCAGCTGCAGACTGGCCTACAGATAATCTATGTATCGGTTGCACAAGTTATATTGGTAACGAAACACTTGTAGCCCAGTAACCCCGCTCGGCGAAAAAAACGACGGCTGAAACGTCGGATGTCATTCAACTCTGGCTTTCTCTGGTATTTTCAAGATGAGGCTTCCTTATTAATGGCCATTATTACGGACTAAAGGCAAACATTGCATCTGGACCCGAAACTCACCAAAGTGGGGGGCAGACTTCAACCGATGTAAAAATATCAAGGTATTTAAACTTTGGATAGGGGTTGTCTCACTAACTCACAAATTAATTTGGTGTTCACAGAAGACCACCGAAATTTACTTGATTCTTTATCTCTGCTACTCTTCAACTGACTGTGCTACACAAAGGCCGCCCCATATCTTATTTGGAACGATATTAAAGATATCGAACTATATTCCTTGACCCAACACTACTTAGGAAGCCGTTCAAAAATTACTCGCCATCCCAAAGGATGCGGCTTTTGTGCAACACATTCGACTATTGGTCATTATACACAAGAGGTTCAGCTGATATTCGGTTGTCCCCCACGAACACTTCGTTAATGTGTACTACTTTCTGACTCCGGAAATAACTTTGATTTGAAACTCGGTGGATGTGCCTTCCTGATGAGCCTCAAGAAGGACTCAGCAGGGTCAAGTGGTTGTTCCCTCTTATGGGGGTGCTCGGCTGAGATACCTTAACAGATTCTGTGTTTCGTCTGTTCGCCTACTAGAAGTGCTTCCACAGCTGAGACCAAGTGAGATTTAAAGTCGGCTGATCTAACCGATAGATTACAAGATTAGTTATATTTTCACAAATTAGAAACAGGTTTCCACGTTCTTTTGGAGGATTTTCTAATGGATCATTTTGCAGTGACGTTTTTCCATGAGATAGCTTTTAGGATACCAGTTGAAATCTGGTGGCATGTGGATGTACCGTACTCACCTTCTCTGTAGATAAAATCATTTGCGTCTCTGTGCGTCTCCTCTGGTCCCAGTCCACCCTCGCTGTAGTGGATCGCATTAGATATATGTTTGTCGCTTGACACATCCCCTCTGTACCAAAGACAGTAGGCGGCCAACACGAAAGTTATGGAGAACGTAAGGACCGAAACGAGGACACCAGTAATGATGTATAGGTAGAAGAGTGTTCGTTGTTGGGGTGCGCGACGGAGGTAGCCTGGGATCGAACCATTGATTTGTCGAGAGGGTGAATCTGTGATTTTAACACAAATGTTCAGCGATGTTTCCAGTGTAGCAAAAGGCCCCATATCTCTTGCCAGGATAGTGATGATGCAAACATGCCCGACTAGTTTGGATGGCAGCTCGCGAGCCAGTCGAAGTTTACCTGTGGAGCTATTCATGTAGAAGTACTCGCGAAGATTGATCCCCATTCTAGTAGTGATAGGTTTGTACTTTATCCACCCTGCATTGCAGCGGTACGAGTCGACGTCTGTCTGTCCGAAATCATAAATAACGATGTTCCTTATGAAGTACTGAACCGTGCCGTTTGGTCCCTCGTCCCTGTCGACCGCCAATACCTAGGAGACGAGTGAATAAAGAGGAATGCGTCGTTTCAATTCACTTGAATCTGAATCAGAGAAGTTTTCGAAATTTCACTTCTACTTTAAACTAAATAATAAGTTTGCAAGAAACTCCATGAACTCAGAAACATCAATAGTCTAGGGTTTCACCAGATCAAAAAGCGTGCAGAGGTTCAATGCACTTCACAGTCATTGGTTTTATCGTGAAAAACGTGGCCGAATCAACTGAATTGGGTCACTTCGTGAGCGGTAACCACATGACACATTTGTGGGAAGCATTTTCGCCTCAGTGATTTTCCGTTCATTAGGATGATGCGACTGACCGGACAAATCTGGATTTCGTCCTGAAAGGGGTATATTAATTACATCGAGGTACTCCGTCACCTGTTTTGGCAGCAGGTTGTGTACAAACGACTGCTATATAGTTGTCCGTCATTTCATAGTTTGACTCATCCGTTCGATTGCGTAATGGCACATTCCCCGAAGGTTAGTGGAATAGTTCTTTCCTCTCAGTTTCAGATCAACGGCATTGCGGGTGTGTACAGCATTCATGAACAGTGACGTCCGATGAAAATATCATTTCTCAAGTTTTTGCACCACTGTTTTTACTACGTAGGTCAACATACGGTAGCTATGATTTGGGGGTACTGGCGAAAGGAGGAAAACCCTTTGATACGAAGTCATTTATAAGCAAATATCAACTAAGCAGTAACAAGCTATTGGACAGGAAAGTAAGCGTCTTTTATGCACCTTGTTCTTAGAAACTGGACATTCTCACGCATCTCATAATTTCATAGACATTCATCGGCCATTACACAATTGTAAACGAACACTGCAAGGCAGCTCTACAGGTTCCGTAGACGCGGGGCGGAGCTTCGACATGACCGCAAACTACTCACATGTCTCGTCAGCAGTATTCACCATTCCACACCTCTCCACTCTAAAGGTCACGTGCATGCCACCGATTTCGGTTTGCATCCGTTAGGTCGGCAGCTCTCCTGGTGTATCATACCACATCCGAAGTTGAATGCCGTTTACTCATTTCGATCATCGACCGTTCTGAACCGTATAGACGTTCCCCGACGGTCGGTAACGGACCTTGCCACCTACTATCTAGCTTCTGCAACCATAGACCACTCCTTGCAAGGTTCCAATGATCCTTCCATTTGACCTTTGCACCTATGAGATGGGTTCCATGGGTTATCCCTGTCGTATCGCCTTTCACCATTTAGCACCACCTACAGCACACCACACAATCCATTACCTCACTTCTCAGGGCCTGTAGGCCCTTCGCCGAAGTAACTCGTATGTCTTGGTGCTCCCTGTGTGTATCATCCCGTGGCATTCGACGATCAGCTCCCGTCTCAAGACGCGAAGTATCATGGGCGGCACAACATCGAAATCGGGGAGTTCCAGGACATTATGCTAGCTTCATTCAGACTCAGCCGTGAAGTGACCCTGGAACGTTTCCAGTTCTTTGTCCCCCTCCCGCTTCTCAACACACCTTCCATCCAACATGATGACTGCAACCCACCGTAATACAGGATCCTGGCGCCAACCGTCCGGAGTCCAGTTTGACGACGAGGCTTTTGGTGTCAATCATGATCTTGGGGGCCTCATCTCTAGCCTCTGGTCTTGACAGCAAATTAGCCAGGTGGTACTCCTTTCCTGGCACGTACCGGTTTGTGAAGTCTTACTCTTGTAATCGACTGCCCAGCGCACGACCTTCCCGGGAGGATCTCTGGTGGTCCTGATCTACTCGACGGGTTTGTGATCGGTCGCGATGTGGAATCTTTGTCCCAACAAGTATGGCCTCCACTTATCCAGGGCTCAAACGGTCGCTAAACATTGCATAATAGCTGAGTACTTCTACTTGGCGTTAGTGACACTATATAACTCCACCCCGTGCTTTGAGACTCAATCGATACCACGGTCACTAGCGTCCGTCGCAACAGTAAACATCTTCCAGACCCTGGGCAGTTTGAGGGTTAGTTGCTGATCCAGCATTCCGCGCTTTGACACGTTCTAAGGCCTCGTGCATTTCTTCTGTCCATTCGAACATCCGATTTTGATGCAGCAGATGGAACAGGAACCGTGTTGAAATCCTTGACAACCCGACTGTAGTATGCTGCTCGTCTGAGAAACTGCCGTAGGGACCGATTCGAATTGGGGACTGCTACACATGGAGATATCATCTCCGTAAACGGCAGCCTTCCCGAGTACCTTCGTTAAACGAAGCTTCAAGTACCTGAATGTGAATGGCGCTCCCAAAAAACCAAACGCCATTCGTCTAGATTGATTTTGGGTAGCCCCAACAATGAGCATCGTTTTCTCCCTGTCCTTTGACTTGATAACTAGTTTCCAATATCCGTAACGCAAGTCGAACACCGTAAAAGTCGGTATTGGTGGAGCGAATCGAGAATCTCTGCAACCGGAGGGATATCCCAGCCCGATTTATGGTCAGTTCATTCAAACGCTGGAAATGCACCCAAAATCGGTATTTCCCGTTCGCCTTCTTTACGAGCACAAACAGGTAATTGTATGCAATGTTGACGCTGCCGATATCTATTGAATCTCGCATCAGACGTGCTCGGTGGAAAATCGGTGATTTTTAATTGGGTAACGTCTCGATTTTGAAACAAAAGCCCTGTCAGATCAAGTAAGCAGTTCATAGAGCTAGCGGAATACATTCATTTTCAAACAAATTTGGTTTTGCGAGAGACTCACCTAGAACGTAGCTGAATCTCTCGTTTGTGAAGTTTCCAGGCAACTGCATGTGCTGCACTAAGCCGCCTCATGTCTCAGTCGCTAGAATATTCGAGATATCGCGATACATGTATGTTCGTAATGCGCTACTCATAAGGTTGCTGAAAATTCCTCGACAGCCCACGACCGGTTTCGCCCTTGGTGCTCATCAACCTTATGTTCTACTTGAACCCAAATCAAACTGATTTCTACAAATACATACATTTGCCAATCAATTTGGTTTTCACGAGAGACTCAGCTGAATCTGTCGTTTATCAGATTCTACAACTGAATGTGCTGCACAAAGGCCGGCTCGTGTTTCAGTTTTCCCCGACCTCATGTGTCATCCAGTCTAAAAAGGCCAATGCACCCTGGGTTGACTCTACCTCCATGCTAAATTTGATGTGTGGACTCAGTTCATTGAGATAGTTGTCAAACTCACTGACCTTGTCGCGTTTCCTCACGACGAAATTACATAAAGCCAGAATATCTTGGGTGGGTATGGGGATCCGGTTAAAGAATGTGTTCAAATTCTTCCATAAATACATTTCCCGATATCGGGAATATTGGAGATCCCATTGCTAGACATTGTTCTTGAGTGTAAACCACTGAGTATGCGTGAGATTCACGCATACTTTTATACCTCCCACCATTTCATCTACCACAAGCTGTGTCTGTTCTGAAAGTGTGGTGTCTGCTGGTAGCAGTCGCTTGGCAGTTTCCGTAGTCCCGTTTCGGCGCATTTGTAGATAAAGAATTGACATCGAAACTTACAAAGATTTCGTCTGGTTCAACAGTGACACCCGCTGCTTTGTTGGCAAAGTCATATGAATTCGTGATGTAAGTACTAAATTTCCTGGTGAGGGGTTTTAAACTACCTGCCAAGAATCAGGCCAGCTGATGGGGTGGGAAAATAATTCCGTCTAAGGTCGGTCTTACCGGGATATGTTTGGTAGACCACAAAGTCGTGGTTGGATTGCACTTATGAGGTACCATCGATACCAATTACCGTTCCCCGCATTCCCGGGTTAACATCAACCTTATGTTATACTTGGGCACAAATTGCACGAAATTAGCGAAATGAACTAATTTACAAACCAATTTAGTTTTGCGGGAGACTTATCTGGCAACCGTCTGCATCATAAATGAGAGATTCAGCTGCGTTGTAGGTGAGTCTCTCGCAAAAGCAAGTTTTCAAATGGGTGTATTTCGCTAATTTCGTGCAACTTGTGTTCGAGTAGAACACAAGGATGACGGAAACTCGAAAACTGTGCCTACCTAATGAGCCCCAAAAGAGGGGCGAAACCCGTCGTGGGCTGTCGAATAGCTTTCAGCAACCTTATGAGTAATCATCACCATCATCACTGACAGCACGACATCAGTGTTCAACATCGATGCTTCGCTGCCGTACAAACATGAAGTGTTTGAGGGGCTTATTGTAAAGAAAGGAATAAAGACGGATGGGGAAGCGACATGGTGCTAGCTAGCCACAATCATTCCGAGGTGCCTACAAATCCAGAAACTCAATTGGGCAATCTGGATAGAAACTGACAACAAGATCGCCACTAACATCGGTTGGCAGCCACAACTTGCAGCGTCTCCAACCAGGCGCTGTGTGGATCAACCGGTCTCCATCCTGGAACACGAGTAGCACCGACAGCACCCATGCGTTTCGTGATATCTTTCATACTCCTCTGCCAAGTCAAGGGTTGGTCACCTCTCTGCGTACGCTACTCTGAATGGGGCATGGAAACATCACTCTCTTCCGTAATGGTTCGGCGTACGCAAAACACGCCCCAACCAATGCAGCTTCTGGTGCTGGACACATTCTTCAATGGAAGTACCCGTTGCATAGTCCAAAACGCTCTTTCTAATTGTCTCGTTACGAATTCGCTGACACCAGCCCACAGGAGCTATGATTCGGAGACAACGATTGCCGAACATCTGAATAGGTCTTGCTTCCGCTGCTCGAATAGGTCAAGTCTCACAGTCATACAGCAAAACAGCCCGCCCGGTAGCTTGGTACACACGTCCCTCGAGATTCAGGGATAAACCACTCTGACGCCATAGATGTCTAAAATTAACAAACGCGACCCGAGCTTTGCAGACTCGTGCATTCACCTCATCTGTCACACTACAATCAGAACTAATACAACTTCCAAGATACGTAAAAAAAATCCATAACTTCCAGCAACGCTCCCTGGATTGTGAGTGGCGTGTTCAGTGACTGCATGTCCACGAGCATCACCTTACATTTTTCTGGGTGCGAAGTGCATACCAAAGGACGGAATGACTTTGGTCAGTTCATCCGAAAACACCTGTACCTTCTCCTCCTCTTTGAAGATGAGAAAGATGTCGTCTGCGTACTCCAGATCCACAAAGTTTTCACCACAGGCTATTTGAACACCAGGGTTTTGGAGACCCTCCAGTGTTCGTCTCATTATTTCACGGATCACGAAGTTAAAAAGGAATGGAGAGGGTGGGCATCCCTGACTGACACCGCTTTGTGTACGGAAGCGTTTGTGGAGTTCGCCGTACAATCACGTCCGGGAGTCCGAGAATACAAGGAGCCACAAATGTGTTCCAAAACGACCGGCAGTCAGTTATTGATGCCCGCCATTGGTAGCTGATGGCAATGTGTTCGATTTGAGCTTGTGGCTGGCCTGCCGTTGAAGAACACCATGTGACCAGACGGCTTCGGCAATTTCGGTAATTAGTACTGCATAAAAACAACCTGTTATCAGGACACAGCTGAAGCAATCACTCACCATTGTCCGTAAGTACCAAGTCCACTACATGTCGACCTCCTAATTGAGTTGCAGATATGCTTAGTCTGCCCATTTGAGCATTCATACCCCGGCAACCATAATGATATCTGAGCTTTTATCTCGCCGCCGCCGGGCATCCAGAACGTCGTAAAACCTGTGTTTGACGGTGTCGGAACTACACTCGGTTGGGGCGTAGTAGACACGTAAGCAGACATCGACCAGCTTCTCGCTTGTGAGACTCCTCGACACTTTTACTGGACGAACCGCACAGAGGCTACCTTCAGCAGGTATCCAGTGAAGGAAGGATAATTCCGCCTGGTGACTTAAGATGATACCAAACCCTGTACATCCCGCCGCAACAGTCTCTGGATCACCAGAGGTACGCAGCCGGAAGCGAGTGGAGACTTATGAGCAGTTAGCTCAACCACGGTGCTTGCATCTTGAATTCTTATTTCTGAGACGCAGCACACATCAACGCCAAGAGCAGCTCTTTGTTCTGCTTGCTTCAGAGTGCAGACTCCGAAAGCCAGAATGACTAGGCGTCGACGCTTGAAGATTGATTTCGTGCTACCTGAGGATGTCGGCGTCGGATGACGAGTAGATATTGCGTGCCAAATCGATGAAAAACGAACGGGGTTATCAGTTCCAAGTGCTGTACCTACAATGGTAGATTTATTAATTGGGTGGGGAGAGTGGGAGGCGTCAGCACGAGCCTGTTTTTGCTTACCCGCACGAGTAAGGCGACCCGGCTGATGGCACCACCCGACGGCCGTTGTGGTATGAGTTTATTGTCAGATGTAGGTACCATGGTTGTACATGGGCTGGGATACTGCCAGAGCGCTCACACCTAGACAGCAAGACGATAAGGGTTCTCATTTTCACGTGACTAGATTTTTATTGAAAATTTTTATCATTACTTGGCTGCACGTAACGTGTTTGATACGGGCATTCCTTCGCAAAATCAACGTGACTAGGTATATGTCTTTGTGTATTTCAGACTCACTGATGTTTGCATCATAGAGCCATGTAATTAATGACCCCATATCGAACCACGTCAGCTAAGCTACCACTGGTCATAGTGCTGACCTTCTTCATTATTGCTACTGTGATTTCCTGCAATTACCGGGAAAATGTGCGCACTGTATATACACATGTTTTTAGTTTTTACACTACAGATTGGTAACGGTGCGATTCAGCTTTCGTCCCTTTCACTGGAGGGATGTTTCACAGATTATTCAATTAGCGGGTAGTCTGTAAATTCCAACGTTAAAGTTTTATTTGAATGCTGCTGGAGGCCGTATTTTGGAGAATGAGGACACACCCAAAGTAGCAAGTTTTCAGGCTTTTGAATAGGTTTTTGAAAACGTATGACACCATGTGTACTTTTCTACCATCCGAGGCCAAAAACTCCTAATGAACAGTTGTTTTTTCATATCCTAGCTTTTCCCACTGGGCGTGAAGCAAACGGGAACCAAAACGATGCTGCCTGCAGTGATAAATATCGGGTTGCTGCACGCCATTCACCGCTGAATGGCATTCAGCTAAGTTAGAAACTATTCATAACACTTTCACACCATTCTTTCGGTTTCAACAGGGAAATCCATTCTCCAAAGCGCAAGGTAAGGGAGCATTCCAAGGGTGTATTTCCATGCCAGTTTGGTGGGACCTTAACTACAAATCACCAACAAGTCCTATTTTCGGTTAAAGATGCTACGTGCGCACTTAATGCATATGATGGTTTTGATTTCAGCGAAAATGGAAAAATGGCAATACTATTCTGAGGAATACTTTTTCCCTTTTAATGGAATCCGTCTTTTATGTAAACACACACGACGTATCTCCAGAGGTTACAGTTTTCGAAAAAAGGCCTGTATTAGATGCAGCCAGGTATTACGCCGAATACGTGCAACAAATTGCTCTGAATGTTACACTGGTCTGTCTTTTGATTTTAACTGCCTAGTATTCGTCTACCAACCTTTTCACTTACCAAAACCAGTTGGAAAACCTTACTGCAGATTGTACAGGGTAGGGTGACTCGTTATTTGACGGTATTCTGAACGTAGAAAATGATTTAGCGGATACAATCGGACATATATTGCAGAGCTCTTTTTTCACGCTGGCTTCATTTTCTCAACTATGGGGATAAGAATGAATGCCGTATCACCTGTCTCAACATGATACTTTTGCTAGAAAGAGTTTACTATCAGCAGTCGTTTCTGCGTGTGTTCACCTTGTTAGAACATAACGAGCAATGGAAGTTTTCCATGTCACGCAGTAAAACTTTTTATTGTGTGAGTGGATGGAATTTGGCGATAACTGAGTTTAGTTAGATGAGTAGCTTCTCGTACCTTGTTTGTTACTAGCCACTAGTCGCTATTCTGCAGTCTTCTTCTGGAACCACTGTATCTCAAAGTTGTTCTTTTTCTAACATGGAGTTGTAGATTAACCGGAACCGTCCAATAAGAAATATGTTTTATGAATTGATAGGACGTAGTGATTTCCTGAAGAATTATTTGTTTTTACAATGGGGGGTTTAAGGTATCTTCACTCGACTGAATTCTATTTACAAAACTTTACACCTTTAGGGATGTGAGCAGTTTTGAGGTGAATTTCGCAACCCGGTGGAAGTATAGATCAATGTAGTGTGGGAACGATTGAGGATCCAATATCCTGGACAATGCGATATTGTTGACAAGAGTTTTACACGGATGATGGAAAAGTGGTTTATTACGGCCGGATTTGGAGAAGGAATGTTACCAATGTTCAAGTGACTGACGATCGGTAACTAATTGAAACGCGGTCATGCCGAACTGGCCAGACCTGATCATTAGTAACTTTGTCAATCAACCAGGATGCTGCTTAAGGTGACCAGGGATAGCTATTGCGGTGCATCGATATCGCAACTTTTTGACCATCAGTATACCAGTTAGAGTCACTCAAAAATCGAGTATACCCGCAAGCCACGCGCAAGTGACATTGCAAATTTCAAATATTTTATCATTTGAAAGAACGAATGGGAAGTTTATTAAGTGAGAAGAAAAATGATCTACCCGGATGGCACAGACAATTGCATGCTATCTGTTAACACAGGTTGTGTGACGGATTTATTCTTGTCACTGCCGCATAGAAAGAATTTCATGGAAAAAGAGCTGTTGGAAATACTGGGTGAAAAGCAGATGAACACCAAAGGGCAGTGCCCAGCTTCATGGATATTAGGGTGAGAATAGCATTTTTCTGCACGACGGTCTGTTCCACTGAGAATTTGCCTCATGTAATCGCGGTAACCTTTCTACATAAATCGTTTGTTAGATGGCTGCATACGAGCGTGACATGGAGCTGTTCAGTAAGTGGCAAATCATGAAACATCTATGGTAAGGGGATGAGAAGTAGTGTGCAGCTACTTCATCCTTATCAGGAATCCTCGACACCACGTGTTTGATGAATCAATGAGAAGATTAAAACCCATGAAATCGCGGCGCATAACACTGCTACTCAACTGCTCAAGGCCTGAAATTCGGTCTTCAACTGCTAACCGAAGAGTTGCGGGTTCGGACTTCCCAGGGGGTTCGTGGAATACCTAATAAGAGTGAAAGGGCTATATAGTACTTCTCAGCCCTTCGGTACAAGACTACATTAGGATTTCCAACTTTCCGTATGTTGCCGATACATCACAATCAGATGGGTGTGAATAGGTGGCTGCCTCTTCGTCGTGGTGGAAAAGTATTGTATAAACGAAATCAAGGCGTTTTTGCATGTTCGTTTCACACAGTTTGGAAAGAGAACTTGGCCGTGGTCCGATGCGTGATTTTCCCGATAATCTGTGTTCTGAATACCAAGTGTCCACAGGTAGGTAGTAAATAACCGAACTTGACTGAACTCGTTACGGTTTTGACCCATTGAGTTTGAGAGCAGTAAGAATCGCTAACCTACCTTAATATGTCTGTCTCTTGTGAAAGGTTTGTTGGCCCTAGACATGCCCCATATCGGTGCCACCAAGGAGCGACGATCGTTATCTGGATCTGTGCAAACCACGACCCGGTTCTGGGTCCGTTGGCGATCTACGTAAACCGTAAGTAGGAGAATCAACTCACCGTCACTGTTAACAATACAAGAGTGTGTCCGTGACGGAAGGACCATCCTTGTTCTATTGGTCACCCATGATGATAGGGTCACCTCAAGAATTTAACGGCTGGCAGAACTAGATTCTTAGTATCGCCGTTTGGCTAACTAGGTATGGAGAAAATTGCGGTTTTCGGTCAACATACTATAACGGTTGAACACAGCTGCTTTTTGTAGATGTGACAAGGGAGAAACGCTTGGTTTCTTGTGTTTTCCTATAGTCGATTTCCAAAAAATTAAGTCACATGCCAAGCACACGGTTTTGGATTTTTAAGTTCTCTGTGGGGTTCTTTGACCAGTTCGGATGAAAACTGTCGCCACACAGAATATATAAAACTGTCTGATTAGGTGGCCAGCTGATCACGACGAGAGCCCCATGTTTTGAGCGCTAAATCCTAGACCTGTGTATGGTGTTATAGAGAAGTAAATATAAAGGACGCTTTATTTGATTTTTTGCCAGATGATCTGTCTGATTATGGAGAAATACTGGTATTTGCATCTGTCCACGTCAACTATATTCAAAAGAGACCTTTGGAGCGCGCATCTGCTAACTTCCAAGGGCATGATAGCGACCGGGAGGAACCAACTAGAAGAACCAGGTCAGACGAGAACTGGAAGATGTTAGCAATTGGATGGAATCATCAACAACTATTTTTTGCTTCACTAGGTTGTACATGCCTCAACAGTGAATTTATATTAGTCACCTGACCAGGCACAAAATGCCTTCTTCTACGCTGGCAAGACTAAATGGCTAGGGCCCTAAATCAAAAATTGGATAACGTCTCTGACGCCTTTGACAATCCTTATCGAAGTGTTCGTACAAGCGTGTGGAAATCAACAAAACTGAAATTCGCAGACTGATCCGATGTTAGTTTGAATTCAGTTGGTTAGGAAGATCTTGATCTCGAAAATTTAGGAACATGGGCACACCATTCATATTCGTCATAGGTTAAATGGCGCCAAGACTGCTCCGTGGCAGCTGGGTTAAGGTCGGATTGAAATATCTAAATGACCGCGGAGTGGACACCCGTACTTTGATATATTTGGTCCAATCCTCCTAAGTGTTACAGAGATTTCAATGGGACTTACCTGTAAGAACTCAGAGTGCACTGGCTCATATTGGGATAATTCTATTGCCGTTTGATCCGGTTTGGGAAGCAAAAAAACTGGATGCTCGTCATTTTCATCCGTTACTAGTAGATTAATTTTGGCTTTGGACCGACGCTTAGGTGTCCCACTGTCTTCGGCTACAATTTCAAGGTCAAACACTTGAACAGATGTTCGATTTTTCATTTGGGTATTCTTTTCAATTCCGGTCTCCTTCGATTCTGTAAGAAGTTGCTCTCTGTCGATCACACTGTTAGTGAAAAGTTTAGCTTCGTAACAATGTGTTGTGACCAGGTAGCTGGGCATTATACGAAAAGGGATTTCACTTTCGAACCTATACTTCTGTTCATCCTCGTCACCATGTAATGAGTATGTCAAGTAAAAATTCAACACAGCGTTTAGTCCGTAGTCTTTATCGCAGGCGACTACGGAGCCTATCAGATGACCGCGTACCACATTCTCCTTCACAGAGTATTCGTAGACAGAATGCTCAAACTGCGGAGTTTGATCGTTATAGTCCAGCACAGTCAAGTGGATTTTCAGTGATGCTGAACGTTTAGGTTCTCCACTGTCGGTCGCCATGGCAATGAGGGTTATGGTGGAATTCAGCTCACGATCCAGTTTGCCTGTAGTCCGAATAATCCCCGAATCCTGGTCGATTGTAAATAATCCGTCTTCTTCAGGTTCTGATGATAATGAGTAGGAAATTTTGCCATTTTCTCCAACGTCTTTGTCCGAAGCGTTCAGCTGAAGAACGAAGTAATTTTTTACTTGGCGATTTGGATCTGTGTCTTCGACTATTTCAAGGCGTACATATGTTGTTTCAAATTTCGGAACGTGATCATTCACATCCAGTATATTGATAACACCTTCTGTGCTTGTTCGCTGCGGGGGTTCCCCATGGTCAATGCACAATATTCCGAATGATACCTGATCCGACGTCTCCCTGTCAAATGACCGTAACGCGGCGAGTTTAAACATAGCCCCATTTGATTTTGTGTAATTTTCGGTTATCTTAGATGATATACTTGGTTGGCTAAACTGAACTTGGTCGATTCGAGTAAGCTTGAAAGTTTTTGTGGAATTTTCATCTAGTGTGCACGTGACTTGACCGTTTGGTCCTGAATCTTCATCCGTCACACGGACTACAGCAAAATCTGCCTGCGGAACCGACATATGTTCTGTCAAGGTTAATGTCTTACTTCCGTTGATAGAATACATGAGGATCTTTGGACAGTTGTCGTTAACATCTTGCACGTCGATTATCAGATCCATCGTATCCTGTTCACCCAAGTACTTTGCCACACTTGTAGAACCATCCATATTGTAATCCGTTAGGCCCACAGACAAGGTTCTTTCTGGATTACGAACCACTAGAGTGATCTTGTAACTGGACCGTTCTGCATAGTTCAAGGTTTTTCGGAGGAACACAGAGCCGTTATCAGGGACGACGTAAAAAGAAGCCCGTACGGAAGCAGAATTGAATGGACTCATTTCGAATAATAGCTTCCCGTACATTGGGCCATCATCGTTATCACTAGCCACTGGGGTGAAAAGAGGTTGACTGGTGCTAACGTTTTCCTGTATGGGTAGGTGAACTAATCTCTGTGAAAACCTTGGCGGGTGGTCATTCTCATCCAAGACATGAACGGTTATCAGTAGTGAACAACTGTGCTTCTGTTTGCGCCCTCCAGCTTTCACAGTTAGTTCAAACAGATTTTGATCCTCATAATCCAGTGGTTTTAAAATCAGCAGATCTAGCTTATATGGGGATATTGCGGACTGTGTGTCAGTGATTAGCAGATCGAATCGGTCAAGAAGCCGCACCAAATCGGATTGAGGAGTGATGAAACGTAAGGACGACTTGATGACATTGTTCTGGGAGTCTGTGTCCAAGTCTGCCAGAGTGTTTAGGCTAACCTGCGTCGCATTCTGATTCTCGCTAACATAAATGTGTTGGTGATCGCTTGGAAGGAAGCGACACCGGTTGTCGTCAATGTCCAAGACGGTCACAAACACGCGCACCATGCTGAAAATATCCATACCGGAGTGGTTCAGTCGTAGGATGTTTACACGGAACGTGACCTGGCATGATTTGTTATAAGCAGGAGACTCGTTTTGATTAGTGGATCTTTCATCCATTCTTCGTGAATTCGAACATAAGGCTTCCCGATCCAACTGTCGCCTAATTGATAGTTGACTCGTTTGTGCATTAACGTGAAAATATTTTGACTCGATATCGTTTAGGCTGAGAAATCGCAAGTACTGTGATTGCGCACGAAACATCGGGGGTAGTTGTGATAAAAGGGTTCCAATGCGAGTGTTTATAGGCTGTTCTTCCGGTACTGTGAAGTAAACGGAATGCAACGCATTGGAGAGAGCTAAACACAAACAGGTATAAACTGAAGCACCAACAATTGAGCTGTGTTCCTTAAAAGCACGTGGTTTAGGTATGCTGCCGTACATTATGGACCCACACTGTCCTATATTTGCCTGTCATGTAGTCCGAAGACGAGACGGTGGATTAATTGCCCTCGGGCATGCAAGTCCGAACAGGCAGTAGTGAGCTGAAATGAAGAAAATAAGTCGAACTGGTAGATGAAAGAAACATTTCCTGTGAAACAGGAAGCAGAATTTTTATGATCATCATTTTGATCAATATCGGCATGAGCTACGGCGGGTAAATATGGACTAGTCTGGCCTATCTAGCGTTCCTACTCACTGCGTATATCTGGTTTAAAATAATCAACGAGAAAAAGTCCATTAGCCTACTTCCAATAGCCTGAATTTCCAGAAAGGCTGTTCAGAAATAAGCAAAGAACAGTCCTAGATTCTCTTTTTACAAGATGCTGTTTGACCGTGTGTAGTAGGCCGTGATGTTGGTAACCTTTTTCTTTTGAGATCCCACTGTTTAAAGGCGAATCCCTCATCTTACTTCCTCAGTGAGATAAACAGAACACGACCAGTAAAGTCCATATTCTACATAACATCAAAGTATCCGTCTTTTCAGTAGCATGGCAGATATTACAGACTGTCATTACCTATGTCGGTAAACATGGCTCGCTGTCGATTATTATCCCGTGAACTGTTTTCATTGTATTACCAAACTATACTGTTATAATTTCAAAGTGGAGACCGCTGATAACCAGTAACCACCTGTTTATGGTTTCAGACTTCCGGGACGGAATAATAATCAACACGAAGATTATCATTCTTAAGGCACGAAATCTTTAGCCCGAGACAGCCCATACCGGATTACTTGGTCCATGATTGTTGGTCTCCAGATTTGACATCTGGTTCTGGCAACACGATAGTCGGTGTTCAGGGTCAGTTTCATGAATATGGAAGAAGACATGTGTATAGTATCCAATGGTACCCATCCGCAACCAACTCAACTATTGGAAGAAGACTAAGAAGTGACACGGAGTGTTGATCTTATTGGTTCAAAAATTGGGTTAACTGCTTAATCTGTCGCGTAATACGGATGAAGTTGGTTTCTCTTGTTCGTCCTATCGACTGGTACGTCATTATTTCCTGTGATAACAGTCGGTCATCTCGTGGGCAGCTTGGTCAAATTACAAGTACATGTATTACGAAAGGGGTACTGCAGAAGTTGTCCAAGTTCCAATCGGGATTTTCGAGAAATTTGCCCGCATGGGCTTGTGTAACATTTGTTCATTTAACGTGAGATATTTGGATACTACCTGGTGTTTATAGCTGATAATCACTGTTATCCAGCAAATTACACAAAGAAACGGGGATTTCATCTAACTGGGAAACAAGATTAAGATCATTAGTGCGGGTGAAAAATACCAAGTTGTTGATGATATCTAAACTCGGACTAAAATCTAAGAAACGCAGATCCCGAAAATCATCAATGCCAACATGGATACGGGGTGGGTGGTGGTTGCAATACCACATGTTTGTCGAAGTCGGAGGTAATCACTCTTTTTTATCGATTTTCTGACACAAATGGGACAACAAAACTTTCCTTCTCTAGTGTATCTTTAAACGACAGAGAGGAAATGATTGCACTGCCAAATACTTGCAGTGTTTGAACACAGTACCCATGGAGATAGTGATTTATGTTCATTTGTGACCTCAGTGGTTAGTCGATATATCAGCAAGATATTCGAGTTAGTCAAAGTTAAAGGAACTAAATGACTACTCAGCCAGACAAACAAGAACTCAAAGGTTAAGAAAGATTGAGGATTCGTTCTGTGGGGAGGTGCGTTTCTCAGAGAGATGTTACATTTTGAGTATGCCTAAAGTGGCCTAAAGTGCCTAAAGTGTAGTGGGGTAGAACTGGGGGCTGTGGACCAAACAGAACTTTGATTTTGTTAAATAGGTTAGGGGATAAGTTACTATTCGTGCTATGGGTTCCAAGTGCATCAAGTCAAACCCGATTGAAGACGTAATGACTGGTATGAAAAAAATAGTCCCTCCGTGCAGCGCACCCCTTAAGCTCGCCCGGTGAACCTACGAATGCAATCAGGACCTTGTCACATTCTATTTGGGCTGAATCGTATTTTTCAGTATGTACTTTCTGTAAACGACGTTGGAAACTGTTACCCAGCTACCTACAGAAGGAGTAGTATTATCTAGAGATGCTAAGCCGTCGGCCCAGTCGTGGTTTATAAAACCCTATTTCCGTTCTCAAGTAATCAAATTGTCAGTATACACAGAGCACTCCGTTTGTACTGTTCATTGCAGAAAGTCAAATTCTTGTATTCAAGACACCAGTTGCAAACCTTGCCCATTTTGCCTTGCCAAAAAGCAACATTTTTTTTATCACGGAGCGCTTTGTTCGCTGCCTTGGATTTTACATGTGGAGGTGAATGCAATAGATTTCCGACCTCAGTGCTTCCAAAAGTAAATGCGCCAACCACGTTTTTGGCTGCTGGAAATGGCAGCGTCCATCGTTTACTCAACAACAGTAAAGACTGTATGGGAGGATTTGCTAAAAGTCTAGATCAAATCCTTCTTGATCTATTTGACTATTTACTTTATTATGTATCTTGGATTGGAAGGCTTTTGACCAGACTCGAACAGGGATGAAACTTGATGCACTCGAGCTGAACTGGGCGAAGCTTTTGTCTTTTTGTTTTTGAACAATCCTACTTGACAAACGCAGCTCATTTGTTATTTTGGAGCTCAAGAAAGTTTCTCGTGAACTATTTGGACGTTTTTCACCTAATTAGTAAATATCTCTGGCTAAACGACGGGTCCAATATTCTAGCCACATGGCTCAGAACACGGGGCGGCTATATTAGTAAATCGCATCCACAGCACATTTTGCATCATAACTCAATAAATCGATTTTATTAAAAAAAGATCAGTAACAAGCCCTACATTTCGTCTTATATGCTATTTGTATGCCAAGTGGGGTGTCTCAATGTTGAAATACAGAGATATTCATGGCAAATTGAATAGCTTTATTTGGACATTGCTCACTAAAGTGATGATAACTTCTGAGGCACATTTTCTGCCCCTGAGGGATTCACAATCATCGAACTGTAAGTTTTCACCACAATGTCAGTAGCCATCAAAACCAAGTGATCAATTAGATTTTCATCTGCCCATTTACAGAATTCTTCGCCTCATTTCCGTCATCCCCTCTGAAAAGAGATTGCCCATCAAAAAAGATAATTTGGTACCCCTTAGCTGTAAGCTTCGTTTACCTTGCTGTTTCAGAGAAAAACGAAATGACAGTAAGGAGTACTGCGGTTTGTGAAGATATATCGTGTTTGCCCTTTCTTTATCCAAAAATTAAGTTTAACTAAGAACAATAAAACCTGTTGTTAAGAGCACCAGGTTAACATATAGTGGCGCGCCGCGTCTAGTGGGAAACTCCCCTGATATCCGATAGATTCAGTCGGTTATGCTACTCGAACGGATGTTTTAGCTTCTGATTCGGTGCAAGTCATGCCATATTTTGTTAGAAAATCAGATGTTTACCGGTATCTACTGACAGACAGCCTTGGCGCAAGAATCGAGGAGTTTAGTTGCCCTTGAGACCATTATTCGCTCGACGCTATGACAGGTTCAAGTTTCGCACATAGTATAGTAAATACTCTCGCCCATTTAATTTAAATGAGTTGTATATTTTATCATGTATATTATCAGATGAATGCAGGATAAAATGAGCATAATTTAAAATGTAAGAAATCAACACTTATGTGGAAGCAGAAGAGTTGAACACTTCTCACAGCCATTTGCAGACTTAAATTATCTAGTGAGTCGTTCTAAAAAACTTTCCGAAATTCCTTTTGAAAGATAAAAGGATATTTTGACGGAGAGACTATTGATTTTTTAATTGACGAACCAACTGCGATTCGAGTTCAGAGGAAGCCCGCGTGATAACTCCTGTTGTATCCGAATACTTTTATATGCCAGTGCTAAAAATCGTCAGGAACGTTTCATATCTGATCTGTGGAAGTCGAATATAGACAGTTACTATCTTAAGGGATACGATCCTGAACCTTAAACTATGTGACCGGTCTATTAGATGGATAGGATCTAATCTCTGGTGGAATGTGCGTGTTAAAATGGACATGTTTTGTGAACAGCTGCAGCTAAGCCCTGATAGTCTCACTCGAAAAACTGTAAGTACGCTGTCGACTCGTCCTTCGTTTACCGAACGAGCATGAAATAGGAAAGACGTTCTCCATTACATACGAAAGGTAAAGCTAAAATGTCCACCACTAATACTAATGTAACTACATCCAGACCTGTCCAAATATACATTCCTCTTATAAGGATGTAGCGGATAAATATGGAATGCCTACTTTTTGTTGAGAATAACTTTGGTGTAATGAAAGGCTCTGTAGAATTAATGTAGAATGTAACTTGAGGGTATATTCCGATAGCTGGGGTCATTTGTGGCAGCTCAATATTTTTACAAATGTAGACTAATTTATGTGTTAAATCACTCCAAGAGTTTCAAAATGAGATACTCTATGAAAGAGGTCAGTTTTCAGATAGATTCCAGATTTCATGAAGCAAGGGGTCATGGTTTTTGTGGAAGTTTGGTAAGCTCGATAGACCTAAGGGGAGAAACGTTATTTGAACAATGTTTACATCAACGTTTACTCAGTTTGACTTTTGACCGTGAAAATGTCAGGTGGATGGCCAGTCTAGTTGAATTTCAGCTGCTGCAGGAGAAGTGAGAAGGCAAGAAATGAAGGCGGTTTATATTATTTTTGCATGAAAATATTTACCAAATGCCTAAATTCCTAGATGTGATAACGCTGGTTACAGCAGAGCGCCGTTGCACGACAAACTGATATATGAATGCCGGCCAGTGTCATCCTAGCTGCAACAAACCCAACTTGAGAGGGTTGCGTTGTAGCAAGCGTTTTTTCAGTCCATTGAAACGTCGTCAACAGCGGTAGGAAAAGGAAACCTAATGTTTTCTTAAAACTGAGCTTTCATAGAAATGTAATGGTTGTACAACCGGTATTCCGTGGAAGTTGGCCGATTGGGACAAAATAGAAAAAACCACACCGAAATGTATCAGGTGAGTGGGAGATTAGGGGTATATGTAAAGAAAAAATATTCAGAACGAAAACGGCTATCGAGCGGAGATCCTAGGAGAAAACGCGACGATCTGTGAAGATGTGTAAAGATGTGATACTGAAGTCAGGGGAATAACAGAAAAAGTAAAATTTGGTTAACGATTGTTACTATTAAAACTGTTCACCATAGTGAGAAAGAAATTCAGGCACGCCGTCACTGCATTTTAAGTAAAATGTTGGGCGAAAACAATCAGTAAACAGAAAAGAGTGAGACTCGAAATACTTCGACAGCACACGACCGGTTTCGCTCTTCTTGGGGCTCATCAGGTAGGCGCAGTCCCCGAGATCCCGCCAACCTTATGTTCTATTTGAACCCACATTGTACAGATCTCGTTAAACACACATTTGTATCAAATATGGGATCATAAATGAGCTTTAGTTTCATCTCTATGCGTTATCAATATTACATTCTCCAGAGTTTAGCCTGATTATTTTTCGACTAAATGTTTGCTAGGCGAAACGCAAACGAATTTGAGAGAAAATCGCCCTTCTGATGCAGACTTACTTTGTCAAATACTTTTCATGACCACTTCTGACCTGACTACCGTTTACTGTGTAAATGGATGGTTGGGCACCTGAAACTAAAGTCATACTCAGTGATCCACTGGTGGAAAATTGTTTATTATAATTAATCCATGGTTGGCTCTAGTCTCATGGTCAATGGACGTACTGAAGTAGACCAGACCCAATTTGTCACTACTCTACTGAAGTTGGAGGCAGATTGGTAGAACGCGTACACGGAAAACAGATTGCACATCCATTCTGACGACAGTGACTGTTTTTCACCACAAACAACAACAAGAAGAAGCAAAACCGAGATCCCCCAACCTTATGTTCTATTTGAACCCACATTGTACAGATCTCGTTAAACACACATTTGTATCAAATATGGGATCATAAATGAGCTTTAGTTTCATCTCTATGCGTTATCAATATTACATTCTCCAGAGTTTAGCCTGATTATTTTTCGACTAAATGTTTGCTAGGCGAAACGCAAACGAATTTGAGAGAAAATCGCCCTTCTGATGCAGACTTACTTTGTCAAATACTTTTCATGACCACTTCTGACCTGACTACCGTTTACTGTGTAAATGGATGGTTGGGCACCTGAAACTAAAGTCAGACTCAGTGATCCACTGGTGGAAAATTGTTTATTATAATTAATCCATGGTTGGCTCTAGTCTCATGGTCAATGGACGTACTGAAGTAGACCAGACCCAATTTGTCACTACTCTACTGAAGTTGGAGGCAGATTGGTAGAACGCGTACACGGAAAACAGATTGCACATCCATTCTGACGACAGTGACTGTTTTTCACCACAAACAACAACAAGAAGAAGCAAAAAGTGGAAACGATGTCAGATTTGATTTGCTTGCTTTTCGTTTTCTGAAGCTAGCAGTCTATGATAGTTATGGCTTAAGGGTATACATCAACACTAAAGCGCCTACCAAAGCATCACCACCCTATTCTACCTCCACTATCTGACACATCATTTGAAAAGGCATCTGAGGGACAGTAGTTTGCATAATCGATTTTGTTGACGAAAGCAAGAGGGCTAATAAAGAAGGGTAGTTTACAGTATTATTCGCCTTCCTTGATCCCAGATACGTGAAAACAATAGAAGAGCGATAAACGCGTAAACAATTCTTCTAGGGGAAGAATCCATTTATGGATTGTGGCCAATGCTGCTAAAACCAAAGGCATATCACGTGGTCAAAATAAGGAAGCATGAATGCACATGCTGACAACAAAGCGTAAATTCACCACAATTCATTACGAAACTCCATGATTTATCAGCACCTTTGACTAGGCGCACCATTTTTCATCTTCATATTATGAAGCTATTGTTATGAGGGCTTACTTCAGTGGATCGTGAAATTATGATGTGATTTTTAACTGGGATATGGGGAATGGAAAATGATTGCTTGTCTTACTGAGTTTAGTATGCAGAAGAATCTTGAGGTTATAACTCATCCCAAAGAGAGTTTCTGGATGACCAAAAAAGCTTTTGAAACCAGTCGTGTTTGTCCTCTTAGAGCAAGGGCATCCGTGGGAAAAAAGATCCTCCCCAGCAATGCCTTCTGTTGGACATATTGATGTAGACTTCAGCACCTATGCCAGAGTCCGGTATTTCTGTTTCCACATAATCTGCAGACGCACGTGACATGAATAAGCGACTAGTGGGTTGATCAGAATCTTGCGCTTTTGACCCGTCTTGTCCGGGAACTTGAGTATAAGGAAATAAGCACTTGTTAACTTGGCATATCTGCTATTTGTTCTTAGCTGTGTGTTGTTCCAGGAAATCACTTGAACTCCAGCACAGTTGGACTGACCAACAAGTGCATCTAATAAAAAAGCTGTTGCTTTTATCCTTACATGGGCTCAGTATGAATTTTGCCTAAATAATAAGGAATAATAGGCATAGCATATGGAGAATAGTAAGTAAGATAGTCACTGTAGACCCATCCTATCACCAGACCCCTTACACGACCAATCTTTACGGTATTACCGTGCATATTTATCCAACATTCGCATGAGATAAGCCACGCCTTCCTCTAAATCGACAGACTTCAATACCGCTGGATCACTGCAACGTTTCATATTTAAGTGGGCCGTCTTTTAGACCTCTAGAAGAACTATCTTCGAAATATGTCCTTGCGTTCACTCTATTCTTCCTCGGTCCCGATTCGATACTCTTCTTAACTGGACAACTAAACTGCTTTGTGATAGGCACCTGGAAATCTAGTAAATCCTGGTACTGCTCTACGTGTTTTTGAGAGTCCCTGGATTTTATGTTGTTTAGGTTTATTTTAGTAATTTTGCTAATCCCGTGCTTCCCCATGACAACTCGCTGAAATATGCAGTTTGTTTACATCCGGCTCTTTGCAAGCTGAGGTTAGGGTAATAGAAGTGTGATGCTTAGAATGATTCCTATCAACTGTTTTTTGGGTTGACTGATTTTTGGCAAATCGTCAAGATTTGATGGTTTTGGTGGCTTGCGCTACAATCCAAGGTAACAGTTTTAGCAGGATTGCTTGTGCCCAGCATATAAATTTTATCTGATTAGTCAGATCGTATTTTGCCTTTTCACATTTTCCAACTGCGAGCATAAAAAAACCCATCACGTTTTTGACAGCTAATCACTGGAACGTGTTAGAACGACACACGGGACATGTTGAGAAAAATTTTAGACATACTGCTAAACTGGACTTCATGTGTTCGATGTCGGAGGCCCATCTTATAAGGGTACTTTACTTATCAAGTAAAAGGGACGCACAATCCAGCTGTAATTATTATTATTTTGTGATTATGCTTCTGAGTTGCAGGAAACCGACATGTAAACAGTGAAAATGGGAACAGTAGAAGATGGGGTGTATTTAGTGACTCGTTTTATGCCCGGTAAATGTTGCAGATAACAGAGTATATCTAATAAAAGCGGACCTGTCACTGTAGGGCGGAAATGTGCCAGGAAAGTCTGTTTGTATGTTGGAGCAAAGTCATTCAATACACCTAGCCATCTGGGTGATGTGAGGGATGTAGCTTTGTGTATGCTATCATCAGACGAAAGTTAGATATTGCGTGAGTTATTTCGGGGAACGTAATGAATTCCTTCTGTGCACAAAGTTTGGGTGTGAGTTTTCGTATTGCAACGAAAGCGTCAACAGTACGATTACGTAATCTGACATCCTCGAACAGGTTTTGAGGGAAGCTACCAACCTTTACCAATCTTTTCTGAAAACGGCATTGAGGAACTTGGTGGGCAATCCTAAATGAAATATCCGGGTTACCGCTGGCCTAGTTAGCTTTTATTAAGTGAAAAAGTTATCCTGTTGCTTACTTTGAATGAAGCAACCGGACCTTTCTTAAGAATCAGTTACCTTATTGCATGCAAAACTAGTACAGTAATAGTGATCTGTCCTTTATTTTCCCGTGATATCCTAGTATTAATGAGTCATTTATATTTGACAAATTGAAGTTCCGAACAGGCGAGATTAGTATTTTTTATGTACTTCTTCTGGAAGCATGTCTTGCCGCCTCCCTCATGGTGCGTCAAGTGCAAATATAGTCACTGCCTAAATGGGCTAACTTTGATGACCAGTCACATTAGTGTAAAAAATGGCCCGTCAAATGGTCTTGAGCTACGTATGAAAGTTTCCTGTCTACTCAAAAAATGTCCGCTATACCAAGCAGCAAAATTTTTAAAAAAAGATAGTGGTTTCATCATAGAATTTGAACAATCCTTGGACCACCCAAGATGGTCACTGAATCGTCAAAAAGTTTAAGTCAAAACGGTTCGGTTGTAATCGTGTTGTCTTAGGAATTCTACCAAGATGTCTCAACGTAAAATCTCAACGAAAAAGTCGTACTAATGTAACACTGTGTCCACAGCATGTGAATCGTTTTTCAGCTTTGTTCATGAAATTGACTTTTAGCTTATTCTACTGGTTTCACAAATAGTCTGTCGCATGTGATAGGCAAACGTACAATGTGGTGCAAAACTGGGTCCTGTGAGTACGAAATGCTAGTAAAGCAACTTGGCTTTTTCAGATATTCATTGCGCACTCTTTAAGACTAATGGTAGACTGAGCAGACAAGCATCTCAAGAAACGCTACGTTGGATTCTTCAGTTGAGACGCTGTTTGAGTTAGCTAGATACACAATTGCACTTTTCAAGGTCTTGTTAGTGCTATCATTTACCCGAATTAATGTCAGAAGGTGAATAACACCAACAATAAACAGTTATATATAGTGGCTATCAGAGACACTTTAGTACAGTTGCGTAACACACAAAAAGCAGAGACTTATCGAGTTCTGCGGTTGATAAAATCCAGTAGAGGATGCCGAGGTTTGCAGGACGCAGTTGGATTAAGGAGGGTCTTGACCGAGCGTGTTGAAATCTGGCCTGTTTCTTGTCGTTTAATCTAAAACGATATCGAACCCAGACTTTTCACGCACAGTCAGTCATGCGTAGGTTTGAATCGACTCTAGTAAAGGCACTGTAAGAAGTGACGGGCGTCGGAATCCTACTGTCGTTGTTCCGCATATATATAAGTTTACGTTGCGAGTGAGGATGCGATTGCATTATTTGTTTTAGGATAAGATCCCAATATTCTCAGCTAGTAGTGGGGCGAATGCTCATGACATAATCAAAACAGGAGTGAAACAGTGGGTGTGCATGCGTTTAACAAATTTATGTGAGTGTTGAAAGGAAACACTGATGAGGTAGTAACCGGACTGTGAAAGCATTTGAAAATAAACTCTGACGGGGTGGTAACCGAATGCACGGAAGCATCACGGGATGCCGTGACACATTTCTGGTTTTCGTGTATTAACGGCAACCACATGTTCCTTGGCAAGAATGTCTGTTTACTTTGCGATACTATCATCTGGCGTATTTCAGGAGCTTTTTCTCAAAAGGTCTCCTTATCAGCCCAGTTTATCTTGTCATCATCCGCATAGTCATTTATCTGTTTGCCTTCACTCAGCTTAGGATATCAACGGCCCACATGTCATTTGACCGATGCACGCAATCGGCGTTTTTTTGGCAAACTGTCAATGTACCATTCATTTATTACTGGCAGATTCAGGAAATGTCACTTGGCGCACATTTGTGCAGTTGTAAGCTCAATAAGGGAAGCATCTTTACAATCATGTTCTTTTCAGTTCTGAGTAACTTTATTAGGACTTTGCACTCCAGGAACATGTTTGGCACTTTGCATAACGTTTTGCTACCTCCAGTAAAATATTCCAAACGAAGAGGTTGTTTCATGGGTCGACGAGTACTTTACTTTGAAAGATAATTGAGAAGGTGGAGAAATCCAGCTTGGGTGTGATAACATTTCACCATTACACGTAAGTAACAAAGGACTGTCCTGGTGACAGCTACATTTCACTTTCATATATTATTGCTGCTCCACCTGAAAAGGTTACTAAATAGATGGGATCAGACTTGACACGACTGTGTAATCAAGCCTAATTGTAACGATATTTTCAGTGAAGCAAGTTTGGATTCATCTTTTACTTTTACTTTTACTTTGCTTTACAAATCGACATAAACCAGTTCTACAGCGAAGCAAGTGAGCCATAAAAAAAAACGAAAATGTGTGACTTTTTGGCCATCAGTAATGATGATTCATGGTCACAGTGAAAAAAGTGTTCTAACTTATTCAAAATGGTTGCCATAAGCATACTTGGTTTGGTTTGCGGTGTTTTGGGGGTTTAACCATAAATTTCCTCTTATGTAATGCATTTACTGAAATGGTATAAATGAGTCGAAATTTGATGGTCATTACTTCTGGCTTTTGACGGCCTTAGTCACACTGAAGGACTCTAGAAATGGTTGGTGCCTGCTGAAATGTAGCAAACAGGCTCTCAAATCTTAAAGTGATAAGCTTAGATGTGCACTGAATGGGCAAAAAGTTGCATAGATGGAGAGTTGGAGTCATCGACCCTTCGATCATTGAAATAGCGCTCCACAGGATGAACTTGTTTCCGTCATAGAAACACTCGAAGTAGCATTAAATTCCAGGTAACCTCTTTGTAAATCTCCCCATTTGAAGGTCAATTGGATTAAAAAAAAGTAAGCTGTCGTATATATCAAACATAATAGTTTCTGCAACCGGACTGGCTCAACTAACCCATCTGTCCAATGGCATTTTCCAGCTAGTGAAAAGATTAAGGTTAGATTCATTCAGTCTATTTTACTTTATATCAAGAAGAAATTATAGTTTAATACTACAGTGATTCAATAATCATACTGCGGAAAATCCATAAATTTTATAGCATGCACTTTGGTTACTTTCATGCCACACTAGTGTTCCTCTGCTACTTAACACTGGGATTTAAACGATGAATAACTCAGGTCCTTTCGAGGAGTAGATTGCCACCGTTTACTTCCTGTCACAAAGTTGATATATATATATATATATATATATATATTTGTACGGCCATCTCAAGCACAAAGTAAGCTACTAGTGTTTTCCTGAGATACCCAATTCCTATGATGAGTAGCAAACAACGTCGACACACTACTTAATGCAATGATCGTTTTATGGTCCAACCGCATCGTGAATATATGTACCGATTCTGAATTCTGTTCGTTAATAATGCGATCTGCTTACCTAGTGATGACTATAAAACTTTGAAGGCCAGAGATTGAAGTTAACCCTTTTTCTACGCCGTTACCACGTGCGAAGTTACCGTCCTTCGTGACCTAGTACCATACAGAAACGGTTCCCCGAATATATCTCCCATTTTATACTCGTTATTTGACTGACTTATGGTTGTTCTGTCACATATGATGCGCCTCGGTACATTTATGCGCAATATTCCCAATAAGCATGGTTACAACGAATTAATTTTCTCATTGCTTGCTCTCTTTTATTTCATTTATCATTTATCATGGATTCGGCAATTGGCTAAAACTGAGCGTTAAGCAACACAGTCACTCAAAAGTTTTAAAAAATAGTAAAAGAGATAGAGAGATGGAATACCTTATCCAGAAAATCATAGTTTGAAAGATTTGGCCGACGGGTGGCTTAAGCCTCAGTGTCACGGGTGACTGGAATGGCAAGGACTACTGTATCAAAATAGGCGAACATTGCTTTTCTTAAATATCATAGCTTCACGTCCACTAAATTTTGTGCACCTTGCACGGATAGAAAACGTGGTTCATCCTAAAGAGGGCATTAAAATGTTAGTAAAAATGGTGCTGATGATCCATTTTAAATAGGCTAGTTACTCAATGGACTTATCTGAAGAAGGGAAATAAGTCAAAAACTCAAATTCTATTCGACTGTCACTAATCACACCATTTAAAGTCATTAGTCCTCACGTTACGATATTCTGCACCCATCTGCCAGGGAAGAACGTGCCTTTTGTGGGCCACATCAAATGTGAGTTTTGATATTCGCTAGTTAGTGAGCCAAAATTTCTTACAAACACTAGAAGGAAATGCATTGGAAATTCTACCTTTGATAACATTTAAGTAAAACACGCCAGATGCACTTTATTTGGGCCTAGTCAATATCAATATGTATATAATCAAAATATATAATCAACATATATAGATAGATAGATAGGTAGATAGATAGATAGATAGATAGATAAACAGCAGTAACTTATGCCTTATCACCAATCGATTATTTGATTGGAAGGAATTTGGATTCATCATATCATTATACATCTACAGAGGACGTCAAAAATTAGTTCTACTGTATCGATTGTCCTTCCAATTTAATGTGGAGATTTCACCTTGAATACGCAGCAAAGCAATTATTCTAGACTATAAAATGTCCTTCAACTTTTGCCAAACAAAATTAAAATGAATGATAGGTTCAGAAAATTTATGTTTTCCAAAAAGTTGCGTGTAGACAAGATGCTGAATGACGTGTAGACTGTTAGCATCTGGTATTATTACGTACCCCATGTTCCAGCCGATTATTATCTGCAGAGGCGTAAAAAATTGGATAATTCCTAGTCTTTCGAGGAATAAAATCGTGAATATAGCCACGAAACGTACCAATATCTTTGGACCGACGGTCATTTATGTGTCCTTGATGCCGTGCACCAATATACGAACCAGCGAGAGTTCAGAGGATGAAATTATGCCGGTGTGTACAAATGAGCTAACGAGATTCCACCAATTGCGCCTCGCCTGTTCAGGATGCATTCTAAGGTGCGATTTTCCGACGGCCTACCTCTTTGAGCAGGTAGACGGTCCCCCTCTGCTTGGTTGAGAAATGTTTGTTGTGGACTTATAAAAATGGACGTCTGACGTATTTGCTCTATTGGCCAGCAAACTAACAGGAGTTATTGTTGTCGTGTTCTTGTTTTTCGATCTTTCCAGTAAAATGTGACCAATCAGCCCACAGGACGGTAGGGAAACAATTGCGAAGGATTAACGACATACCGATGAGCGAGCATCATTTGGGTAATGATACTCACCGGAAGAAAACGTGTGACAAAATTCAGGTTGCACAACAGTGTTTGGAACGCAGGACTACTCTTTCAAAGTTTTTACGTTACTGTGTGAATTTTTTGAACGGTGGTCTCAAGCAAAATGGTAATTAGTGAACTCTTATTGATTAAAGCACAAACGTAACTAGCCTTTAAATGAGGCTTTCAATTTCTCTCAGCAAAAATATTTGTCAGCATTATTAATAAGTTTAAAGTACTGATGCCTGACTTACTTTCCGTTCAGTTATGCAAAATCTTTGCTGAAAACCTTTTAACAAAAGCTTCACGCTGAACCTCTGTGCTCTGACCTCAAAAAGGAAACTTTGGTAGAGCTAAGTGGTGATGTGAAGCATACGAAGTATGCACCGACGCCATAATATCCAATAAGAAGTGAAACGGAAAAACAGGAAGTGAAGAGCATTGCAAGATAATCCAATCATACCAACCGAACTCGCTTGAAACGCCGAACGTTTCTGCCATAATATAATGATGGTATTTGAATATCTTGTTTGGAAACAATTCAGTTGCCAGAACCATTCACTTGAAAATTACAAATGCGACCCTCTGTAGGGGCTTCGCCCTGATGCAAACCAAAGCGCGCATTTGGAACTTAAATCTAAGCCATGGTGTTTGACTAAGGTGAAAACAATCTCTTTAAAAAATCAAAAAAGCAATATCTAGCAAGGTTCCTGAAAAAAGAATGAATGGTTTTCTAGTTGTCGAATATCTTTTGTCATCACAATCTAAGTAGATACCGAGAAGTGCTCTTGTTGATATAATGTTTCTTTTTGAGAGGATAGGAGATGTTTAGCTTTTTAGCCGTATGGACAATGAGTGTTTGTTTGATGTCAATAAATACTGAATGAATATCCATTATTCCTTGGGCACGCAGATGCTGTTTCATATGCTGCCTAAGAGTTCAGCCTAACTGGTAATTAACAGGTTCGTTTGTCCTAGTCACTATTCCCCAGCCCACATACTACGATGGTTGTCCGGGTGGTAAATTATAGAGAAGAATTTCAAATTGGATTGACCGGAAAAAGTTTATCCTGGAACAGGGCCTGTGGAATTGAATAACGCCTAGTTTGAGTTGGACCATCACAAGCAGGGTGACTAATTAGGCAGTGATTGAACTTGATCGCATATAAGTGGAAGGTTTTCAGTCCATCGGCCCGTTTTTCGGCTGATTGGACGGATGAGATGGACTCACCAAACCAGTACTACGAAATTATTGCAGATGGTTTTTGACTAGTCTGCTAGCCCGTATTAGAGAAAAGTACCAACAGAGAAAGTCAGTTGAAAACACTGCCGTGAATGGGAAATTGAAAGGCTATAACGAAGAATTGGTAGTAATAACATTGGTAGTAGTAGTAACATTTGTACCTGAAATATACCGTAATTACAGAAGGGGCAATATGACGGAAAGACCACTACCTAGAGCTTCACATTTATAAGCCAATGGAACTGCTTTGAGTAAATAAACAAACATATTGTGTGTTTTCCTTCGCGTGGCTTGGCTTTTTCAAAAAAAGAACCATTTTTAACTTCTCAATGCCCGTATTCCTGCAATAAAAAGAGCCGAAAACGCAGCGAAGCTAAAAATTTGTTCCTACTATTTAATTCGATATCCGAATTAGTTGGCCTTGGGGATTTATTTTGTCAATAAAGAGGTTGTTACGAATGTGTTCATAAATCTCGATCCCATGATTTTTTGAACCAAGAACGAATCTTTAGTTTGGGAAATGAAACGAATTGCATCGAGAAACGCTGGTAAGCAAAAATAGTGAGGAAAGTTTAGAAACTTGGTGTGTCTCCACCAAGCAGCTAAATAATATTTACCGAATTTAGCTGTATTTAGTTTAGTTGTATTAATTCAAGTATTCTACCACCAAATTGGATATGCTGAATTTTTCTCGGCACGACACCTTGCAAACATTGCAAGAGGTGAAACGTTGCCAACAACGTTAGCTTATTACTTCATTTTGACGAAAGGGTCATCAAAGTGAACCTTGTTGCTTCTTACGAAGTTAGGTGTTTCAACTTTCGATGTGACAAAGGTCCCTGCCCTCAGATTTTTAATGATTCTTACCGGGCCTCAGATTGTTTTTCGCGGAGAAAACTCGCTAGGCGACTTTCAGGAGATATAAAATGTGGCGGGACCACTTTAGATCGCAGTGTAGCATGGAATAAGTACGCGCTAACCAGTTAACTCGACAGAGTTTGAATTTACGGTCTCTCTGGAAAAGACACTCCAAAAGCGGAATACACTCATTTGCAAACAAATCTGGTTTTGCAAAAGACTCACCTGAAACCCAGGTTAATCTTTCGTTTATGATGTTTTCAAAAAGAATTTTCAGCAACACAATGAGTAGTGTATTACGCCACTGCAGATTAGATTAGCTGAAGTGATGTGTGCAGTGAAATAACTGATCTGGGGAAGCTGTTGATGCCGCCTAATCAGCAGGATTATCCATTGTGTGCCCACAAAATTGCACATTTTTGTAGATATCAAACGCTCCCATTATCTGATCAACGTTCCTGTCACCTAAAAACAGTAAAACATTTCGTTGCAGAGTAAAAAAGATGTCGCCGGAAAAGCCATACATGCTGAAACGCAGTTAGTATTTACGATAGGAATAATGAAAACGGACACACACTAGAATGTTGCATCATTTCAGAGGTTGGATTTATTAAGCCCCTACTTTATGCTATTGTTTTTCGAGGTCTCAGCATAGCACGTGTGGTTCATTCTTCTGCATCTTAAAATACGCAATGCCTTCGAGCTCAAATCAGGACACGCTAACGCATTCTTTTGTGAAATAGCGAAATATAGACTCCAAAAGACAGTGGTGAAGGTATGAAAAAATTATGAGTCAAGGTTTATCTTTTTACATGTGCGCAGTGATCAGCGGTGAGTTTTTGGTTTTAATTTTAGAAAGATACATCTGGAATTATCACAGTTCGAAGTCACTTAATTTGTATACTACAGCCTCAGAATGGCGCCATGGACTTATTTCATTAGGCATACCATTTTCGTCCATTTTCTCACTAAAAAATCATTTGGCTACACAGACTTCTTAGACAAAAAGATTGAATCAGAATATTTATGTGAAAATGTCAGGATACTTAAAAGCAAATCAGATCCCTGTTCGATACGTTTCTGACTCTGCTCCTTGTTGAGAATGACATGATTTCGTTTGTTGTTTTGAGATGCGTGTCTGTCCTCGGGTATAGAAAATTAAGTAGGAACCTCTACATATGTCAACTTATTTTTCAGATCTTACCATGCGAAATACTACCGCAGCCAACCATTGTGTGCACCATAGGAGAGGGACACATTTTCCTGCCAATCTTTGGTTAGTAGTGAACGTTCGCATATATGCAAATTAAGTGGAAATCAATGTCTGTCCCTGGCGAATGACTTGTCGAGTTGCTGTCAGGTATTTCTACAAAATAATGCCGTGCTTCTAAATTATCAATTATTTTGAACGATAAACGCATACATAATGCGTCATTTAAGAAAGTACATATCGAGAAAATTCAAGTGGTTGTTTGGATTTTCTAACATGACGAAACCATTGCTTCTAAAACATAGAAATTCATTCCGCTGATGAAGCTTTCATTACACTGTTACCTGTAAAGATAGTAAACGAGGGTATTCATAATTTGCACGAACCGATCCACGATATTATCCACTGCGTGAATGTCAAGCACCGATCAGTAAAACCGACAGGATATCTCTTCAGTGCATTTGATTTCTGCTTCCCCAAAAACAAAATTTTGATTACCGACTAAGCGGTAACCAGAATGTCCCACTTACTTAACCTTCAAACACATGCAGGGATACTTTTTTATGCCTATTCTCCCCATACAAGAAGAAAGGTACGCCTGTGATCTAACGGCGCATGCACGACCGATAACACTTTACTGTTCATTTGAAATAAAGCTCTTGACTACCCGTGGTCCTCTTAACAAATCGTGCTGCTGGGTTCGAATGTTACAAACACTATTGCAAACCAGACAAAATTCAGAATCTCCTACATTGAGTACTACCCTCACAATTAATTTTGGTCCACTGTAAACAATAAGACTGAAGTAATATTAGATAACAGTGTTCACTGCTGTCACCTAACACTAGCTAATTGTGCGAATTTTCCGGTGACACTTTTGTGGCCTGTAAAACGTGTCCACCTCAGTAAGAAAATGCCCCTCCTTAATACTTGTAAATTCACTTTTTCACAGCCCAATAATTTCGGCCCATTCACTTTCTGGGTCAAATTTCTACATTATCCAACTATACTCGTAGGCAAACGGGAATGATATCAACGATGGTGAGGTGAAGAAATCATGTGAATCAGTTAGCCTTCCATACTCAGTATAGTCGGCCAGTTCTTGCTGTATGACTACCATAATGGATCATTCAGTAAGCGCAACAACTTTTTGTCTAACACACCAGTCCAATACCCTATGGCATTCGCCGTTAACCGAACAGCCAATTTTGTCATGCTCATTTGCATATGTTTCAGCCTGCGGAGATTATTCTATCAAAAAATGCTTGATCGGGTGCATCCTTGTGCATACACACCCAAGACAAGATGCCCCGAAAGCGATAAAGTACGATTTTTCCCTATAGTTTGCCCATTGTCTGCTCACAGAAAGCTGGTTCACCAATGAACCTGCGCTGGGGACATAAATATGACGCGTGAGTGTCTCCTGAAACTAACTTATTTTGCTGTGTTCCTAATCACAAAACAGTTAATTTTTCAGTAGAATGTGGGTCATACAGGAAGTGGGATGAGAGCAATCAAACCGTGATGTTTTTATTATGTCAAAATTGCCCGCCATCGCAATGGCGAAGGGAAAAGTGCTTCCTAATAATAGAAAAGCCTCCACTCCTTTTTAATTATTTTTAACCCAGGGGTATAGCCCGTAACTAGCATTTGTGACTACAAGATCCGCTTACTTCGACCATGAGGATAAATCACCGTCTACAACATAATATTTCAAGGTCTAGCCATTAAAAAGCACAGAATCACCCGATAAGTACGAAAATCTCTCCTTCAGTATACAGTGTTATAGAACAAATTCAACAAGATTACAGTGCTGCATCATTTATTCAGTCCGTACCAGAATCCAGGTCGTTTTTTTAACTTTGTTGCTTTTGATCATTATAAGATTTCAGTGCAGATATTTAAGATCTTTTATTCATCAAGTATAATTTGAATAAACAGTGGCCAAAGTGCAGTGAGTTGTTGGGCAACCGTGCTCTGTCAGCATATACTGGGAGACCGCTTCAGCGATTATCCTATGGCACTTGAAGTGGACGCTAAATTTACTATCTATGATGAGTGGCTGAATGCATGCTTTGATTAAATGTTCCAGCTCAAGTCTCAAATTACAGTTTTAGAGCATACCAAACCACTTCAGCAAACCCACAAAATGTGCTAATGCAGATGAGTTGGGGATTTGGAAAATCTTGAATCCGGAGTTAGGTGCACAGAATGAAAAGAAGATGCAGAAACATTGTTTAATACACGAATCCGTGGCCTATGGACTACCTGGGTCCTAACTCACCAAAAAAGGTGCACTGTGTTGCTGAGTCTCATCAGCACAGAGCTTCATTTCACAGCTGAGTAAGATACAGGTCTGGATAAGTCCAATAAGTAGAATAAAGATAATACCAGATATCCATAAAAGTAAGCCTCTGGTATTCGCCGAGACGCTTGACTTTTGCACACAGTACCCAAGGTTTTCAAGTCGCGTATAGGATTTGAAATACTGGTGAAGTAGAAAATGGGTATATGCGGTTTCAGGTTTTGCTTTTGTTGCCGAGTAAAAATTGCAGGCTTTGGCCTCAATAAGAACTCTCTAGATTACCAAGTATAATATGCTTGGTTCGCTAGAAAAAACCTGGAGGTTTTCTAGTATCGTCGCCACAGTCAATACGTTTCATTGAACTAGCGCAATGAATTATCACATCGTTTACTCAGCACACAGTCAAACCAACATCATTGCAAAAAGTTGTAAACACTCTGAACCCATTTTTATTCCGGAGATGCCTTTAATATTTTCGCTTTTTAGTGTTTCCAAATTTATCCTAGTTTGGTTATTGACATTGCGCCATTTTTCAAGGAATAAAGATTTCTTAGTGTAACTTTGATTCGCGCACGTCATGGTTGTAAAATGAGTAAATGGTGGACATCTATGCTGGGATAATTTGGGAAAATAAAACTCAAATTTTTTATGTGAAGCTTTTTGAGGTTCTGCCAACGCCCGCTTGTCTCACGAATCTCAACAAAACGAGCGACGCCATCAGAAGCTACAGCAAAGACCGTGTGCAGTGTGTCATTGTTTTCTCAGAGCTCTGAAGTCTTTGTTCTAGACTTTCTCTATCTTTTCTGAACAGTTTTTTGAGAATTTGAGGGTCATCTCTGCAAAATCCGTGGGGATTGTCAGTCATTTTTCAAGGACTGGTTCAACACCTGAATAAGAATATTGCTTCTTCGTGTGTAAGGTGGTACCTTAACGACCGACTGTGCTTATTTCAACTCTATATGATATCCATTATCCCACATGTGAGACCTTTTGCATACTCTTTACGGGCACCTCATATCAAAAGAGAGCTTTCTCCTGTGCGTGTGGAAAAAGCTGGCAGTCACTGAATCTTGTGGTAAAAAATGAAACCTGCCCCTTCTTCCGACTTTGCATTTCTATGAAAAATAAACTGCATCTAGAATGCGCTTGGAATCTGATATTTTGGGAGCGGAAAGCAAGAAGTGTAGGGCGGTTAGTTGCACTTTTTTCAACAAGGGAACAAAAGCCACGCACTTTGTGTGGAGTATTCCACACAAACCCTTTGTCTGACTTACCTGATGATGTCCTTTCCTAACAAACTCTATATACATCTTTCATAATTTTTGTTGATACTGGGCGCGAGAAAGCAATCAGCCAAACTGTCATAAGTAACGATCAAGATAAGCCCAAATCTGTCAGGTGAAGGGAAATTTAAGCGATGCGGCAACTTGGAGGGTATGTGCCCCCAGAGGAATGCTCATGACATCAAACAAACCTGAAGCAGTTTCGATTTACTCACAAGCTACCGACAATGATGGGATGAACCACGGCTTATAATGGGAATATGAAAGCTAACTCAGAAGCAGTGGTAAAAGTTGCCATGGAAACCTGATCATGTGTTTTCTGGTGTAACTAGCGATGAACGAATTATGAGTTCTGTTAGGACAACCTTTAGAGAAGACTGAACAGTTATCAGTTGCTGGAGTGATTCAAAACTTTCAAATCTACTACAGGTGACGCATCCCTAACAGTTAGCGAATGTTTGCCCTGCTACTCTTTCTTTACTTCATTATTATCATTTAGTTTTGAAGAGCATGGTCACAAACAAAAAGTGAATGCAAGCGATGAATGCGAAAGAGTAACAGGAGAATATGGGAGAAAAGAGAGAAACGTCTCATTCGAAATCATGCCAAGGACAGTGCCAGTCTGATGAGTTGAATCCCAAAGTATGTAAAGATTTTGGTATGGGATTATGGTATGCGTCTAAAGACCAACAACCAAAGAAA
>NW_008751837.1:881043-881466 GCF_000715545.1 Opisthorchis viverrini
GGCGACCCGGCTGATGGCGCCACGCGATGTGGGATGAGTTTATTTGTGTATGTATGTACGTGGTTTGGGATACTGCCAGGGCGCCCACACCTAGACAGGAGGACGATTATGGTCCTCAACCAAAGCCTTTGGCTCACAAGCCTAACCGCAAGGCAGCGGTGTTTGGCGGGAAATGCAAATGCATTACCATTTCTACATTCCACATGTTCCAACCCCCAACCTGGAGGGCCAGGGGACTGTGTTCATCAGACCTCTAACTATTGACCAACCTGGTATGAGAGACTCTGTGAGTGTCGCGGGACACTCTCCAGTATAGCTCAATGGATCGCTGAGGTGCGCAAACCGTCACACCACGGTAAGGTCCAGTCTCTTCGTGACGGCAGTGAAGCATCGGTGTTGAACACTGATGTCATGCTGTCGATG
>NW_008751837.1:883068-929167 GCF_000715545.1 Opisthorchis viverrini
GACAGGACTTGCTCCGGTGTCATGATGCCAGAATGCAGCCCTCGGGCAAATGCCAGAAGGTCAACACTAGCGAGCGAACGGTCAGCATGGGATTCCAAGTGTGACACGGTGCAATCCACGGTCTGTTTAAACCAGACGTTCTAGTAATCGGCTTCTGATGAGTAGGCCGTCGTCTGACCGATAGTTTGCTCAGGTTCACCAGATAATGATTCGTCCTGTTGTGCTTGCCAGTTAAGCACCCGTAACCTGGTTTTGATGCTGATAGCCGATCGACCAGGAAAATACTGCTCCAATCTCGTGAACAGCTCGGTTTGCGTGCCACAAGATGGGTACAAATTGTTAGCCAGGCGTAAGAGCGACTGTGACTCTTGCTGGGACCAGCGGGTACCGGAATACTTCACTCGGCCAAGCTTATCCGCATTATGCTGGGTGGGGTGTGCGTGCCGGCGGTGTCAGGCCAGGCCAATCTTCGTCGGAAAAAGGCGGGAACAATCAGCGCAGGCCAATTGGGCAACCATGTTCGTACCAACACTTTCATTGAACCCGATCCGATGGTGGGCTACCAAGCCAGCTTTCGATTTGCAGCACTTGCCACATTCCTCACACGTGAACCCAACGAGTCTCTCCTGTGTACTGGCTGGAACTGGTGCGGAGGCGCCACATGATTCGTAGTATACATTGTCGAAAGTAACCAGCACATTGAAATCAAACGGGGTGGATGGCCCTGTCTGGAGTTGCTGAACTCTTAGCTCACCCAGACTGACGTCCAGGCTACCCGGTCGGCACCACGAGGAGATGGTTCAGCTCGCCGTCCTTACCAGTGATTGATCGTCTTTTAATTGTTTTCACTCTTTGTGTAATTACTGAGAGTCGGTATTTTTACCACCGTTTCTTCTTTCAGCCAATAAAAAGTCGCTAATTTTTTCGAAGAAAGAAAGACAGTCTTTTGTTCTGTGCCTAGGATAGAACGACTATCAGCTCAGAAGCATGATTCAAGTAGCGCAACTCCATATGAGAGTCAGCTTTACCATGAATTTCTATTAGCAGGGCAATTTTTTGACTTTTTGCCCAAAAAATCAACAGAATTCACTGGGACTTTGTTGCTACTGAATTAGCCTGTCCAGTGTCCGCCTATCGCTGTCATAAATCATTCTATTTCCCAAAAATCTCCTAAAGGAACAACATGACAAGAATAGTACAGGATGGTCTAGCGGTGGCTTCACCTTGGTCTATTCCGTTGAGTTATAATCTGGTTAGTCTTTTCCATATTGCCAAATTTCCTTGAAAATCGATCCCACTCGCTGCATACCGATTGGAATGACGATGTTGAATATTTTCATCCAATATGATAGCCCTTCTGTCGCTCAGTTTTTATGTTAAGGGGTCAAGGATTTTGCGAAACTTATCAACAGCTCAGAGCCGTTTCTTACGCCTGTACCACCGTCACCGTACCAGCGTCACCCAACCAACTCGATTTTGATTGTTTACGATATCAACTAGTTAAGGTTGTTGCATTGTCGGTCATATTTTTGGTTTCCAAAGAAATTCACATCTTTTGCTTTGTGGCTGATGGAGGAACGTAGTCCAAACGCCATTACCCGAAAGTGGAGATCTTGCTTGAAATACCTCATTACCAATTCCCAACCACGGCGAATACCACTAAACAATTTTTGCCTTGTTTTGGACAAACCATCAGATAATATGTGAAAGCATCATAAAGGCCATCAGGTCGAGTTTTGTTGCCTAGCAGTTTGAGCATCAAACGCTTCCTGCCACGAGCTTACGGAATATTGTACCAGCTTCGGCAATCCACACAACACGAAATTAGTCTTCAAATTGAGACGGTACCTTTTAAATTCCAGCGTCTGATACTCGTACACACTTCAAGCAGTCCGCTTTTCACCCCATTCGCTGTTATTCTTGTCGCTCCAGATCAAAGCAAAAAACCTCGTGACTTCAGTTTTGTTCTTATTAGGGTTCACCGATAATGCACATTCTTTGAGTTAGACTCAGGTTGCCTGATATGCGCGACAAGCGTTTTACCGCTGTTTCATTAGCACACACTACAGACAATATCACGTGTGGACATGTACGATTGATTTGGTCTTTCCACAACTCAACCACAGAGTTCTGAATGCGTCGACAGCGGTGCATTTGCACTTTAGCTTACAGTGGCTAGGAAAAACGCTCAAGGAAAGTAAAATGACCGTTCAAACAAGCTTAGCACCACTTGGCAAAATACACTCTTTTGCAAAATAATTTTGCCTCAATGGAAGACGCGAATGCATTCCAGCTGAATGCATTCAGCTGAATACGCTACCAGGATACCGTTCCATGTCTTGGTCAAAACGACATTCGCAATATAGCAGCTTGTTTTATTGACGGAACACCAAACAAAGATTGTGAAACGCTTTCGAGCATCCCACCTGCGGTTTCGCCTTCGTCGGGGGTTATCAGGTAGCAGCCTTTCCCTGAGTTCCCTTCAATCATTTACTCGATACAGTTGAACCCAAATTGCCTGAAATTCGCCAGATGCACTCACTTGAAAACCGATTTGATTTTAACGGGAGACTGAACTAAATTGGATTTACTGATTCCAGTGTTGAACTTATTTCTAGGCATAAGTTTATCCATGTAATAAACCCCGGAGACAAATAGTTATTCGAATTTATTATAAAAACGATCTTGGTCTCGACGACTTCCTTCCAAACATGGTACAATATATCTTTTGTCTTCAGACCGAGGACGGCAGTAAAATAGTTCATGAAAATTCCCTAACCCCTATTAGACAGCATCAATCACCGTGTGACTACCATTGTTGCAATCGATTTGTTGAGAGGACTTCGGGTAGTCAAGAGCTTTATTTCAAATAAACAGTGAAATATTATCGGCTCTGCAATCATTCCATAGCAGACTAACCGTTTCGCCCGCAATCGTTTGACTTCGTAAAGAATGCATATAACATGATCGAGCAAATAAGTTGAGTCCTTGACGACCTAGTTTTATGAGCAGACTTCGGCAATCAGTCAATCAATTTCCATTTGGGCTTCAAATTACATAAAATCTAAACACTTAGGTGAAACAACACCACGTAAAATGCATCCATGCAGAACGGATAATGTCGTTTTTAGACATGATTGGGTATACAAACGTAAAAATATACATATTCGGATGTGTTGGCACCATAGTTTTTTTTACAACAAATAATGAACGCCCGGAAAAAACAAGCGGAAAGTTACAATCGATTTAGACTTTTTGGCATTGATTGCATATACGAGGAGGTTTTGGTGGATATGCTCATGATGGTTCGCAAGAGAAGTCGGCAACAAGAACTCATAACGGTCCCACAAATAAATCTCTTAGTGTCAGATAACATTAGAAGTTTACCCCCACGAGATTTTTAAGGTAAGTATTTGCCAAAGCCATACCTGGAATCGATCGACGAGGCACGACTGGTTAGCCAAAGGGTCCTTGTTTCCATATGCCATTTCTGATGATACAGAAAGGATGCTGTTTGGACACCATCACTTCGGTGTTTGCCAGCGCCTTTTGATGCATAATCTTGGGTGAATTTTGGAACGCCCAGTAGATCACATCCAGCGATTTAGCTAATCGGACTTTGTGATGCATATCGGCTGGCGAAGTTACGAATAGGTTTTCCGAAGCCTATCATGAATAGTCTTATCATGGAGGGTCTTGATCTTCATGCAAAATAAGTTACTGAACGGACGTGGCCTCGCTAGGTCATTGTAACCCTGAAATCCCGCAATATACTTGGGCATTATCCTAAAAGAAATTTGTAGCCTGGTGCCTCGGAAAGTAAAGTTACTTCCGCTTCACGGCTATTTAAGAGAGTAAGATGGATGTGCTGTTCCTACAGCCATGGATAAAATATTTTGAAATTGGATGATTTGGAAGTTTACTTTTGAGATATCGTAAGACGCCTAAAACCATTAATTCGGAGGAAAGAAGGGTTTTTCGACTATATTTGCTCATTTGGTGATGAAATACTTAGAACACAGCTGTAAAAACCAGTGTGTCAAGTAAAACGCAAGTTAACCGAATATTCTACAACCTTGTGAATTTCTAGTATGCAATTTTAGAAAGGACCCACATGCATACAGTGATATGCGTTCGGAAAATTTGTTTGAAATGCAGTGAGTGCTTCAGCCATGTGGACATGTTGTAAGTTATTACGCACTGGAACTTGAAAATGAGCCAAGTAAGGTGTTACAGAATTACGACAAATAAAATTCCAGACGGGTTGTGTTTGTACTTGGAGTGAGTGAACCAGGTAAATGTGAGTGATCGCAAGGAAAATTCAAATCACTGGGGAAAAACTGGTAGTTGAAGCTCCGGTAAATATCGAATTGCCCGCCTGCTAATTCTAGACATTCACCTCCACCAAAGAATGCGTGAGTATTGTTGGACCAAGTAAGACTATTCAGTAGGGTCTGGGGAAGAGCACACTGAAAATAGTGAAGAGTTGGCTGATAGGTGGGTCATCCTAAAGCTGACCTGAGGTGACCCTTTGAGGATAAAAGACCTGACCAGGTTACAACATTATTCACTAGGGTTTGTGGCCGTAAATTTGTCTCAGGCACACAACAGCCTAATGCAGATGCTGCGTCACTAGGCTAGTTGAGCCGGATGTGAAGATCAAGAGGAGAAAGAAAACGTGGAAAGCAGCTGATACCCGGTGATTAGGAAGCAAGGAGACCATGGACGCTTGCGAATTGATCACTGAAAATTCGTGATTGGCCAGCCATAATCAGGCAATTGTTAGACGTGAAATATTTATAATGTAATGTATGAAACAACACAAATCTTTCTCATACCTCAGGACATTACGGTAACGTTCGCAACAGCTGACAAGACGGCAAGAACGTTGTTGACTAGTATAGTTATCAAAATATGAGTGCAATCAAATGCCTCGGGCCAGAACCAACTAATTACTCCTGTACTATTTCCGAAACGGAATCTTAAGAACAAAGGATCATTGCAGGGAACTGCTTCCTTTCTGAACTTTTGCTTCTAAGTACAGCAATCTAACCAGCATCGTCCAAGGTGCATAATGTGCACAAGTTTCAACGATTTCTTACACTGACTAAACCTGCCTTCCAAATGTGCTTAGTACATAAAGGTTACAAATGTCCAGTTCTTGAAATAAATTTCATAACCATGAATTAGATTTGGTGAAATACAAAAATACGGGATTCGAGATGATTTTTCGTAAGCCAACGACACGTTTTCAAATTTGGAAGGTACAGTCAATTTAATGGCTGCGCCGGATGATGGATGACTTCCCATTAGTATCCAAAGTTAAACTGTATTCAGCTACTCAACGAAGAGAATATAGGAGTAACGCAGAGACGAATTTGAGAATTTCACAATGACCGGTTGAACTCCATAAAATGTGAATAGAATGCAAAAAATTATGCTTCGTTTAATAACAATGTAACTTGTGATGGGGTGTTATAATTAACCCACTGGTCGATCCTCCGCATAGTCAAAAATTCCGTCAAAACAAACGCCGAAAATAACCTGTCTAGGTAGTTTTATTCATATAGTAGGCTTCCACAGAGCGGGAGGGCGTTAGTGTCAATGGTTTTTTGATACGTTGGTGGCCCGTGGGGTGAGACGGATAACAAGATCAATTTCATAACAACCACGAAAATTTGCTGCAGCCATGAATAAAAACTGGAATATCTGACTGAATGGTAGCCAGAATGGTGCGAAACGCGAGTGTATTTATCACTAATTTGTCGAGGGTCCACCAGATCCAGATGTATTGCACTCGAAGACAAAGAAATTCGACTAGTTTAAATTTTATGTTTGGTTCTGAATTTAGCTAAATTGTGAAGTTTTTACACGCACCAATAAACTCAGCGAACACATAAGGGTAACGACAGCAGCTACTGAAGATGAATTTTGGTGCAACCTGTCATTTCGTACCTCCCGAATATAGGGTTTCAGCGTCCTAAAATGAAAAAATCCCGCGTGCCTATCGAAAGAATATGGAGGACCATAGAGTTGCCAAACATCCAGATATCTGTGTAAAACTACGATGAATGTTTCTTTGATTTTTGGGCCGATGTCATGGTCACAATGAGAAGGAAGAAATGGAAAGCAGCTAATAGCGGGTTCTGGGAATGCCAGGGGACCATTGACCCTAGCCAAGTGTATGCAGTTTGTTATGCATCCGTCATTCAGTTCATTCACTGTTTGGTCAGTGTCCGTACCACTGAATTACCGCAGTATTTATTCTCAATCAACAGGACATAAGGTATGACAAGGAACACTTGCTTTCCACTGATACCAAGATTTTAGACAGGCGTTCTACCCGGGATACAAATACATATATGTAGAAGACGATATGCTTATGAAAATCAGAACTAAGACTAGTAACATTGGAGAGGAGCCAAATGGATTCCGCGGGACAAAAATGCTTTACGTTGAACAAAATCATGACAGTATTATCTGTAAACTGTTGGTTGCGAATGATAACACCGAGGTCTTCAGACAGGTGAGATAAGGAAAAGTAGAGTATTTTACACAGGAGACTCACCTGGAACCCAGCTTGAGAACATCATAAACGAGAGATTCACCTGGGTTTCAGGTGGGTCCACCGTCAAAACTAACTAGATATGCACATTGGTGTATGTGTCGAACTCTGTCCGGTTTGTCTCCAAGTAGACGGCACCTCGAGCACTGCGCCTACCTGATGGGCCCCCATAATGCGAAACTGATCGTGGAGTGTCGAAAAGTGCAAATCATGCTTTGCCAATTGTGAGTGGCCCACATACTTTATCAGAATGCGCTGCTCGTCAAATTCCAAAGAGCTTATGTAGAAAATGAATAGAAGCTGCGGAAAATCCACTTCCCGGGCAAACTAAATTCGATAGCGATGGTCTTTGACGCCCTTCCTCTAAACCAAATATAAAACTAATGATTCAGTTGTTTGAACGGGACGGAATGAGTCTTAGAATGCCTGGCTCTAAAAGTGACGAGAATTACTGACAAAGAGGCAAGTGTGTGTAGAGATGGGTTAGCGGACTGATAACAGAATACCAGGGCATCGTGCGTCTCCTATGTACTCAGAATGCTTTTCTCGGCAGGCGTTCGAGTTTTGCCTGAGCGTACCGAGAAAGATAACGATGAACTAGACGTGATTGTTTGTTCCGAAAAAGTTTTCTCATATGTGATCAGTAAACAGTCACTAAACAAAAGACTAGACTCAAAAGAACGACACTTGATGCTTATGCAAGACGAAAATATTCCTACAACCGTAAGTGCAGGATGTCTTCATGCATACGGTCATAAACTTTCATCACGGTGACTCTGTATTTTCACAACATTGATAGTTTTAAAATGCTTATCAGCTTCCGTCTTGGAAGCGTTGTGGTATACACTTTGAGTTGCATACCCAATAGAATAATGAGTACTGTTAAAGTTATCTTCACTTTTACAGAAGACAGATACACAATGTATACAGCAATCCATTCACAGCTGGTGTCACTTGTCGTCAAAGATTTGGACAACAGTGCACGATGTAGTAAAAGCTGATGACTAATCTTTTGAATTTTGCTTCAAGAATATTTTCATAAATTTAATGAGGTAAAGTAATCCTAAAATGGAGCAACAATCCCTTGGAGTGTCCACAAAATCGTTCTTTGTCAGCGACAACCCGGTATATAGAAACACCTGAGAAAGGAGAAATCACATATCGCCTCCCTCTATCATAGGTGTCATCCTATGGTTTGGTGCACACCTTCAATTTAAAACATCAGAAACCACCATCTTGGGAGCATTGGAATATCTCTGTGCTTCACGAATTATGTGCTGGACAGTTTCAATGGTGGTTGATACGCGGCCAAATGGTGGGTGGCGCATCGCTGTAAATAGCTTAATCATCGAATCTATTGTCCGTGCACGAAAACGGCTGAAGAAGCGGTTATTCTAGAATGACTGTGGCTGCCGCATCTCTCGCCACCTGCGTATTGCCCATGAATAAGGGACAGATACATGTATTTTATACAATATCAATAGTTTTGAAACATTAAGAGTTGTGGATATGAAGTTCAAACCTGGTTCTGTAAATGGTACAGCCCGAGTTAGCTGGGAATATTTGAAAGCGGTAGAGCTATTGCTGCTAATTTGTGCTTTACAAGAACTCACTACCAGGAAGAGCAGTTTTTTCGCTCTCAACAGACTCATTGTTAGTGGCCTGAAAAAAGGGTCCTGATTAAATTATTCCCGCATAAAAAACTACGCATTTTCTCTAGCTTTTTTGGTGCCTTTCATAAATTACTAAAAGGGGATTCACGTATCACGTAGAGCTTGGGACGTGGCACAATGGCAATGTGGTGTTTCACAATTAACTGGTTTGTTATGCCTATAGAAACAATCTTAAACTAGGGTCGTACACCAGCCACTCAAGACTTATTGTCGGACGAATGGTCCCAGGATCAGAATTCAAAGCCTGTGAACTGAACTTCCACATAACTGATTTGTTTCCTTCCCACCTGATGAGTTAGACTACGGAAAAAGATGCCTTTTGGACCTAGCGAAATACGTTCATTTGCAAACAGTTTGGTTTTTCAGGGGACTCACCCGGGACGCAGCTAAATCTCTCGATTAAGATGTTTTTTCAGCAACAGAATGTGTTGCACCAGGCCGCTCCATGTTTCCGTTGGTACGTTATTCGAGATATCGCGATACATGTATAGGCGTAATACACTACTCATAAGGTTGATGGAAAACAGGGATTGCGCCCACCGGACGAGCTCTAAGAAGGGCAAAGTCGGTCGTGGGCTGTCGAATAATTCTCAGTTACCTCATGAAGAGTGTTTTACACCCTTTGTACCTGTTTTTCGGATTTATCTTTGTTATTGTTGTTGTTGTTCTCTATTATGTGTTTTGCCAAAGGGAACATCATAGACCTACTACAAGTTATGTGTAATTTGACCTAAATACGCACATTGCAGACAAGCACAGTCTTCGTATGGAACTCGAACCGGAGGCACTTAGCTTAAGATCGAGTACTGCACCAAATGAGATAAGGCAGACACCGCCCAACATGTTCGCTCATGTGCACCTGGGTTCACATTTATGTGGCATTGTTTGGCCTGATGGACTAACAGTTGACGTTTCTCTGTGACATTAGAAAGTCTCTCGTTTGACTTCCACAAAAGGCTGGACACTGATATCACCCGGAAACGCAAGGACCACTGGTTTTAACTGCGAGTCAAAATTTCCAAACCCTCAGTTCCCTTACACTGATTCTCCGTATTTCATGAAGGTGGCATAAGTAACTGTTTCACAGAATTATCTGAAGGAATAACAAGTACACAACTCTACTCTGGGTCCGGCAACATTAATTAGTCTTCAATTGATGAAATATTCTGGCGGGGATGAACTTCAAATCAGACTGACAGAGTGTAAGTCAGCAAGGCCCTTCAGTTGTAGGCTTCCCTCTCCGTTGATCATATTGGCATTTCCAACTTCAGATCTCCAACAGTAAGTGTTAATGGACTTAAGCGGTGCATTTTGTTCGATGGTGAAGTTCAATGGTGAGTTGCCTAGGAGTTTTGTCCCATCCACGTCATATGTTTACTGCGATTAGTTTGAAGTTAGCCGAGTTAACGAAATCCAGCCAAACGGATGATGCCGAAGTGTTTGAGATATATTTGTGGTGTACTATTGCCTTTGGCTCTCTTCGCAAACCAATTGGCAATAAACTTATCACAAATTAAACACCTGATGACTACCCAAATACTTTTTGAATGGAGCAAACAAAGAATTAACTGCCATATCGAGCTTCTTTATTCTCAGACTACTTCATGTCAATAAGCTTTTCATAATTTGAAAGTGGTTCGGTTCGAGTAATTGAGTGCCCTCCTTGTCAGAGTGAATTGCTCTGAAATCGTTAAGATCCACCGTAGCGCATAAACGTGAGAACTGTTTGTATTCTGTCGGAGCAGTGTGGGAATTTACCATCTCAACGGAAGTCAGATCTGTTTGACTTAATTTTGGGTACGTTAATTTTCTTCTTCTAGCTTCTTATATTCTTGCCGTCTACTAGGAAATGGAACGTGCTATTGTGACGTAGCTACTCAGGACTAAGATTAGACGCCTGTTGAAATTGAATTGGGTCATTATTTGTCGCAGTTTCTGGAGTTTAAACGGTAATCGTCTTTCCGGCAACTTATTTGTGCACCATGCAATATGAGACACAGCCTCTCAATATCATTTTATACCTTTCCTGTCAGTAAGCCTACATTATTAACTCTTGATAATGCGTAGATTGCAGTATATTCATGGCCATTAGAACAACTTCATAGTCAGGCATTGTAGTATAAAAAATCCGTTCAGTTTAACTGGGAGAAACTGCAATTTTCTAGACCATAGTGTATCCTGAATGGATCTGCTTAAAATAGTTCCTCTCCAGTAGGTTGATACTCAACAAGAGACCACCGATAAGATAATATTATTGCAAGAAACACGTAGAAGTAATATTAGATTAGTGCCTTTTTGAACCGAAGCTCCTAGTTGCAAACTTATGTGCAGTTTTATAATGCTGCACGTAGTACATCAGGTAAAATATCTGGGTTCATATTTTCAGAGGATAAGAGTATAAACATTTTTGGACTAATCAACCTATCTGTTTTTGTTAGCGTTTATTTTACTCTGTTGAAGTGTTCTAAGATTAAACTTCAGTCTTAAAGTTGTTGTTGTAAATATTGTCAAAAAGATCACCAAAATGATAATGGCTCTGGATTTCAACGAATCCAGGAAGTGAACCAAGAAAAAATGAGTGTATTTTGTGACAGTGTAAATCCAGTCTGTGTTGCCAGGTTTTAGCATGAAGTTGCCTGAATTTTGAGGGATTCCATTACTAGGATTAAACCAATTTATACCTTCGAGAGGCTTTGATTAATGGGAATTTTAACCATGATATTGGAGCGTATCATTAAGTTTATTCCCAACGAAGTCCTGGAAAACAACGGAGAATCTCCGTAGTACAAGCATAAAAGTTTGGAAAAGGTAAACCCAAAAACTTAATGATTCATTGAAGCAATATCCTCATGGTTTAGATTTCGCTTACCAGATTTCCAAAAAAACTTGACATGTTCAAGGTAAAAGGGGTAAACTTACCTAAAACGTTCAAAATAGTCTGCACCTGGAGGTTGTTCTTCCCCACTGCTCTGCAGATGACACCCTGCATGCTCAGAACACTAGACAGGTTTTACTCCATGCATAAAAACTTACGTCTAGTTGCTGCATTTATTTGACGCCTCCAAATCGAATGGTTTCTTTCTTTCGAAAGGGTGAATGCATACTAATTAAGGACACACTTCTTTCAAACACAACCCTTGTTTCATAGTTTGAGAGAGTGAGTTCAATTCAGGTAGTGATAACACAGATGAGAAACCATTGTTTGAATCAGGACGTTTCTGAGTTCAGTGCTATCATTGGTGAACAATGCATTGCAGCCTACTTTATCAGGGGATAAACATTACAAGTCAATTTATCCTCCGACATATTTACCGGGTTCCAGCTTTTCACATGCCGCATGATCAGATCTGTTACAACTGGTCCATTGTGGACGACGACAAAATTTCACTGGGACAGCATATACGTTGGTATACATAGTGAGCGCGAAATCGCATCCCGGGCTGTAATCCTCAAGGATCATGTCACCAACTGGATAGCCGGTAGATGTCACAATCACCAAAATGCCCTCCTAAATGTATGGTAGTTGTGTGAGATGATGTTCACTGTTAAGGCAAATAAATAACGCATTCAATCCATTGTACAGACCACGCTTCAGGTGATACCAATTGTTTTAGCATTTAAAATTGAGAGATTACCACTGTAGTGTGTACCCACCGACTGTCTACGTGAATGCCCGCGCATAAATAGGGACCTGAGATGCCCTTTTTCAGAATTCGCTACGTCTAAAACGACAAACCTCTACCATTGCTCTCTTGCAACGGAGCGATTCAAAGGTTTACCCATAGATAACCTATTTTCTAAGTGAGGTATTAGTAAGTACAATTTAGATTTTCAGGTCAACGTGATTTTTTAAGGTTGATTTATCTTGAGCTTGTTGCATAGAAGGTATCCAGCGGAGTGAACCAGCCACTTTATTTTGTCAACAGTTTCACTAATACCGACGTGACACTTTTCGATGAAGGCAACGCTGTCATACATATGAAACCTTTTATGGAGATCATAACAACGCTGGCCTCTACTCTTCAACGACATACATGACAATTGGCTTCCTAAAGGGCACATGTACTCCATGTCTTGTTTCATCAATCAATCAAGCATCATTACAAATGTGCAAGTTTAGAAGCAATTAATTTACTGGAAGGTGGACTGCAGAGTTGATTCCGAAGGAGAGCTGGGATAAATCATGACTAGCAGTCATGAAGTAGAATAGAAATTCGCGCACAAGCTACGCCTCTATCTCAATATGGCTTTTTTCGACGATTCACCCCAACCTTTGCATAGAGGGGTGCAGAGTATTTAGATATTAGTAATCGTTCAGCTGTAGCACCCTTGTGGTGCGCAGCTGTCATGCCACCCTAAGGAAGTGCAAGGGCTGGGATATTGCTAGGTTGCCCAAACCTAGACAGAGGAAGTTGAGAGGCAGAGGTTGGGTTTGAACCACAAAAATTTTCGGTCAGTAAATTCATGCTGTAACCACTCAGCCATCTCGCTTCCTGTGCAGAGTACAAGGCAATGGTGAGAGCACGAAGACGAAAATTTTCGGAAACATCGGTGGATCTGGAGTTAATTCCATTCACTCCTATTATCATTTATTTTTTGAAGAGCATGGTCACAAACATAAGAAGTGAATGCAAGCGATGAATGCGAAAGAGTAACAGGAGAATATGGGAGAAAAGAGAGAAACGTCTCATTCGAAATCATGCCAAGGACAGTGCCAGTCTGATGAGGTGAATCCCAAAGTATGTAAAGATTTTGGTATGGGAACAGGCGTCTAAAGACTAACAACCAAAGAAAGGACAAACAATGGTGAATGCTCTTCAAGGCGCAGTATGCGCTAGCACAGTCAAGACTCGCACATCAGGCACAAAGTGACCGTCATACTGGGTCTGGGGTGAGATTAAATGGCAAAAATGTACCTTCAGCTCCATGTGCCACGCATAAAAGTGTCATAAGTACGCAGGGAGCCCACAATGGCAAGCAAACACAAGTCACTGACTGCGACCTTAGGAAGTCCCATTCCAATAACAGCCTTAGCGGATTGAGGAAAGCAGATCCCTCGATAGGAGATGATCACCGGTTGGTGAACCAAAAAGTCGATATCACAACCGATGGCATATAGGGCTGAGATTATGGCGAGGGAATGTTCATCAGCACCATACTTCTGCTTCTTCTCATTCCACACTATCTCTCCACGCCCATCCGAGACTATGCTAACGTCTATTACGGTTGCACGGCGATCTCGAACAGCGATTAGGTCAGGTTTAATGAACGACGTAGAAGTAGGGGTTCTCAACTCCTCGAAGACGGTGTACCCCAGTCGACGGAGACGTTTTGCAAGTTCCCTTGCAACCCGATTATGACGAGCACACCTGGCATCATGCGTGGTCCAGCAGGATTGCAAAATATGCACCAAACTCTCTGGTTGGCCACAGTTTCCACGACATAATATCGTCTGGCTACCATGACTATGCCGAGCGCTTCTAACTCTCGTCCTAAGCAGGTTGCATCGGAGCTGGATACCCCGGATAAATATCCGTGGAAACACTCGTTCTGGGAATACGAGCCATCGATTCGAGAGAGGCGAAGTGACCAACTCTCGTAAATCGCGACCGTCAGCGCTGTTGTGCAGACTTTCACCCCAAGCAGCCACCAGCTCCTCCTTGGTGTTTACGCATGCTCCATGGACTCGGATCGGAAGGCTGAGATCCCGAACAATTTTGCTGAATGCGGAATCGTTGACCACATTGCGTAGTACTCGGCACTGAGTAGAGAGGAGCTTTTCCATACGCGTTTTCCGCTGCATCGGGATTGTTGCACTCAGACTTGGGATACCAAGTCGCCCTTGTTGTTTACCTGCGTGGATGTAGCTGATTGGGGTGTCCTTCGGTAGACGTAGCCAGCCAGTTTACCTCTCTAGCCCTTGTAAATGCAGGGTAACTTAGTTTTATGGCTCCCGGTGAAATCACACTGTTTCTACGCCAAGTAGGTAGTGCAACACACCAGCTGAGGAGCCATGTTCTCCTCATGTCATGTGAAAATTTTTATGGTGATGTAAATTTCGCCAAGTCATTGCGTCAAAGTAGGAATATTTAGCAGACATTGTTGACAACGGAGAATTAGCCATGCCCTGGTGGATGACGTCATTCTGAATACAGGCTGCACTGCCTATTCTAGGTCTCATTGGCGGTGCTGGTTACGTTGGCAACAAATTCTCCCCCTAATGCCTTAAGTTCTTCCCAATTGGTGAGACACGGAAATAAATAGGCCGCTGCACAGATAATGTCGAATAGACTTTCACTCTGCTGTACGCCGCTCGATGAAAACAATCAGAAGTCAACCTCTTCATCAACATTCCTTGTGTAAAATGCAGCAGAATAATCTATATTGAACAACGCCTGTGAAGCCTCCCTGATCTGATGATCTCCACAGCCTCGAATAACTGAATACCGGATCATTCAGCATGTTGGAAAAAATCTCCCTGAGCAATGTTGGCAAATACTGCTGTAATATGCCATGTCGCCCTAAACTAATCTATTGGTAATGGTCACAATTAATTGGGAAAGTCATCCACAAACTGTGTTTCACCCAAACACTTGTTTTCGCCACCGCGATGTTCAGAATGGCGTTGTTCCAGTGGAGGACATTGGTTGAGGCCGACGCTGGGTCTAGCGGTGGTCTACGATAGCCAGCAAGGATGATGTACTCGAATCTTTCACCTGGTAGTGATTCATGGACAGATGCGATTCTTGGAGCCGGCGGATCCAGGAGAAAGTCGCAGTGGCGGAAATAGAGTATTTGTGAATAGGTTTGCTCCACACTCACCTGTTTCTCCTTGGCAGACCGTAACAATAATGAATGCTTACTATTGAGCTACATCCCGGTTGTCAAATACAGTTGATACATATTCACATTGGAACACAAATACCTGGTGGGTTTTAAGGCACAGAAACCCAGGTCATTTTATCCTGTGTTTATTAGTCATAACCCATCAGTGAGATAATACTCCTGCGTGAACTTGACAAGAATTTGGCTATCCTTGATAATAGTGTTGTTTCTATCCATACTGGCTGCTCATAGTAGAAACCGAGATTGCAAGCAACTGCATTTTTTCACAACTCTCCCTAGAGCGGCCACATCCAACTTAGCCGTTTTTCGTTTATGGTCTTTACCCAGAAGAAATGTTGCTACTTCAGTTTTGCAGTTTTTAACAAATAATCAACATATTTCAGACATCCCCCAACAAAGAGGTTTGATATTCCACGCATTTTGTAAGCAAGCTTTAGAGACTCATTTGTCTAAAATGGTTAAGGATGTGGCTGTGTTTTATCACAATAATATCCTTTTACCTTCTGTGCGAAATCCCATGAAGTTTTCTTTATCTCCGTTACAGCCCAGACACATGTTTAGTTGCATTATTCCAACCCAAACGGTCGCGAAACAAATGAGAAAATATGGGAAACGTAGCCGTGATAATTTTTGCTTTTCGACATATTTAGACAATAAATCGCACTTTGTTTCGTTTAAAAGAACCAAACTACATGTGAGGTAGGTAGCTCACAATGTAAATTTGTCGCGCTATGTAATATCTCTTGTTAACTTACTTCTTAAGCATTGGCTGGCGTTGAATGGAACCGCGGTAAATCAGCATAAGATGAATCAGCCGAGAGAAGTCTACCGAAGAATGCCCATCCGAAAATCCCTAGTAGCCGGTCCGGTGAAGAAAATCACTTTGATTCAGAAGAAACTTATGCTTACGCAATTCATTCGGTTGATAGTTTCGAGGTAAATCTCACTGATAAATCACCCAATCTACCTTGCCACAAGGGTCTCTGTCTTCTAGTGGTATGTAGGCATACTTGTTTGCCCATTCATCAATATGGTTCACCTCTGTGTCCATTCTAACATCTTTGGTAAACTACGCGGACATTTGAAAGTCTATATATATGAGTCCTTTAGAGAGATAAATGAAGTAGTATGGCCGGTCAAATGCTTGAAGTCCAACGCATTTTACAGGCTTCAGGTGGTTATACTCAACTGACTTACTTATCTGTAGACGTGGCTCAATTATTGTAAAACAGACTACTCAGGAGGTATCGAAATTTTTAATTAAAAAACCAGCCCGAGATTCGGTCGTAATATAACTCCCCCTGTTTACTGAAATTGATCGCACGTGTCTGACATGTCGGCCCATCCACGTGATGGTGTAAGAAATTTTTTTGGCATTATGTTTGGTATAGGAGTAACGTTTGAGAAACTAAAATTCATGGGTTCAAAGGTTGATTATCTAAAATTTTTAATGATAGATAGACACAGGGCTACGATAAATCCGGTACCTTTTACCGTTTTATGCACCCAAAACGGGAAACATCATAAACGAGAAAATCAGGTATGTTTCATGTGAGTCTTTCGCAAAACCAATTTTATTTAAAAATGAATGTACTTGACTGAACGAGCTAGGAAAAGTTGGCATAAAGTCGACACACCTATTCATAAAGCAACGGAAATTTCAGATCACCAATTTTACCGGTCACTTTACTGATGTATGAATTACAAGCAAGCAGAATTCATGAACTTTCGGTTGCTTCCGGTTAGTATAAGTGCAAGAGCAGCTGTCAGTGAACCACAGCCAAAGACGCACTTTATAGCATTTGTGGTCTGAGGTTAATGCTAATATCTCTGCGTAATGGATAATCAGAAAGCCAATTGCTGGCCTCAACCAGGGAGATAATTTTTTGCAGACGTTTGGTAACAATCAGTAAATTAATTGCTGGGCAACGCTTCGCTTATAAAAGCTTCGCTTCGTCAGGCCAACGAGGTTGGTCGAGATTTAAGGTGAAAGAAGAACCAGTCAGCTAAGTCAAGCTAAATCTGTGTTAGGTGTTGGCCGAGGGATGATGGATCACCAAGTGTTAGGTTGATGTGGAAACCCAAATGGATTTGGGTCCAGCTCAGGGTTTATTGCATCTGGTTCACGTGATGATTCCTCTTAAACGTCGTTTGCACTTTTCTTCTGTCTATGTGGATGAGCTAGTGCTACGATAGTCGTGTAAGGAAGAGGAATTCTGTGAAGTTCGGTCGGGATTTGATTCCTACTACCTATTTTTGATAATGATTCTACACGGTGTATCTAAGACCACTCTTCATACGCTCGCCAGTTCAACACCCTTGATTCTATTCACACTGTTTGATTGGTACTTTTCACCCCCTTGGCTATCAGCTGTGATAATGTGAATCGCAGACCCCGTCTTAAAACTTCCACATTCTCGAGATCTATTCTATGTCCTGTGTCTAACGCATGTACCGCCACCGCTGATAATCAGCTCAACTTTTCCGTATTCTTCCGCATCCCTTGATGGTTTGTTTATCCTCGTTTTATGCTCATCATTTCTCGTGTGCGATTCCATGGCAATGTGTCCTATGTAAACCTTAGTGCAATCGTTGTTAATTTTATACACACAGTCTCTGTTCCTCTCAACTGGGAGATCTTTCAATTGCACCAAGACTGAGCGTGGGGTTTTTCCTTCTGAAAAGCTACTCTAATGTTCCTGCTTTATATGGAATGACTGCTGTACCAATCCATACCGTAGTGGGTCTAGAAACCGGAGCCAATATTCTTCTTAATTACCGCCTAGTCATGCCTATTTCATGAAATATTTTGGAAGTCTCTATTTGAGCTTCTGTTCGGTGGATCTCTTCTGTGCACAGCGCTCTGACTCAACTAAATATCGATGAGACAGTACTGGCGTACACGGACTTTGGGTGTAATGATGAATAGCTTAAGACGGTTTCTGTGTCTGTTAGTTTCTGATAGATAGTAGTTTTTAGCTTCCCACCACTCTTATTTGTTATACAGTCCAGGAAGGGTGATGTGTCCTAGGTGGACTCTATCTCCATGCTAAAATGATGTGAGGATTTGAACTATTGGGGAATTCAAATAAGCTGTTCAATTTATCAGTTTTGCTTAAAATAAAGGTATAGTCAACATAACTCCAAAAGACTTCTGGCATACAATGATATCCAGCCAAGGCTATTTGTTCAAAGTCCTCCATATAAATATTAGCTAAAACTGGGGATTTTGGGGATCCCATTGCAAGACCTTGTTCTTGTGAGTAATCAGTTGTGCCAAAAACAGACTGATAGAGATTCAAACACCCTCTTATGCCTTCATCTATTTCATCCACGAAGAGCTGTGTCCTTTTCTTAAGTGTCGTGTCTGCAACTGACAGCCTCTTAGTTACCGCCAGACCATCTGCCATAGGAATCTTTGCGCACATCGAGATTACGTCGAAACTCGCGAGGACTTACTGCATCTCCAGACCAAGCCCCGGAAACTCATTGGCAAAGTCGTACGAATTCCCAACGAAAGTGCTTGCGTTCCTCATGAACAGTTTTAGTATACCAGCCAAGAAACTGGCTAACGCACGTGGTAGCAAGTCTATACCATCCACTATCTGCCTTATCGGGACATCAGCTTCGTGATATTTTGGCAGTCCGTGGAGAAGTGGTTGAATCGCACTTTTTGGGTACAATCAATACCACTTACCTTGCTCTAAATGGTTTATTATGGATCTTTAATATCTACCTACTTCAAACTTACTACTATTCATTATTGAAGTAATGCTGATACCGGTGTACCAGTGGATACCACTGATGAGGTGTGCGAGTAGTGTCTTCTCGTAAATCCGCTTCACGTCTCTTGAAATGTCAGATCTATTACGGAATTCGTGGAGTCGCTTTGTAGCATTCGCTTACATTTGAGTAACAGTCACTGAATATCCAGGAAAGTTCAGGAAATCCTGTTCAAGGAGATGATGGATATTCGGTTTTTCAAACAAGATGCGTTATGAGAGTCTTGCTCCCTGTAACTGTTCTCTTGCTCTATAACTGTTCATTCGGTGTTTCTCTAATGAACAAATCCGCAGCGAAGGCCTTCTTCCTTCCACCGGTAAGTTGTCGGTGGGGTCCATCGGCGAGGTGTTGCCTGACCTTCTGAAGTCAGTCGCTCTTGTTCATTTCTACTGTGGCTTCACCTTCATCGGCCTTCGTAACGACAATTCTATCTATCTGTCTCAGTGTGTTCAACGCTCTACGCTGTGATGGTTCAATATTCGGAGCCCCCGGCTGTTGATGTTTTGGGACAATGGCCAACTGTACCCGTAGTTTCTCAGCTTCCGCTGAAAGAAGCTTTGAAACACTTATTTGATACTAGGTTAATCCCTCCGCTCTTAGTACGGCTCACAGCAAATTTAAGTCCCTTTTCTGACGGAAAGCGTTCGCCTTTGACAAGTCAACCGCTCCACAGTAATTGGTGGTTGGTTTCGTTATTTCTGTGACCTTTCCAGAGCCTTGAGTCATGAAAAACAGTTGGTCGAACTTACATGCCTGTCTACCCTTGCATTGCCGGCTCTGCGTAAGCTTCATTTCTGTACCTTTTGTGTCGAACAACCTCAAGCCGGCGGTTAATACTGCGGCTCGAAGATCTTGGCTGAGTCGACTGGTGTGACGGCGTACATCCGTTATTCGCTGGTTGGCTAGGTAGATCCTGCGTTTGAGGAATTACTTGGTTGTCAATGCGCGTAGAACCATTAGCAATATCAGGTAGTAGGAATCAAATCCCGACCGAACTTCCAGAATTCCTTCTTCCTTACACGACTATCGTAGCACTAGCTCATCCACATAGACAGAAGAAAAGTGCAAACGACGTTTAAGAGGAATCATCACGTGAACCAGATGCAATAAACCCTGAGCTGGACCCAAATCCATTTGGGTTTCCACATCAACCTAACACTTGGTGATCCATCATCCCTCGGCCAACACCTAACACAGATTTAGCTTGACTTAGCTGACTGGTTCTTCTTTCACCTTAAATCTCGACCAACCTCGTTGGCCTGACGAAGCTTTTGTTTCATAAGCGAAGCGTTGCCCAGCAATTAATTTACCGATTGTTACTAAAATTTCCTGAAAACGATGATTACGCAACCTGTTCCAAGCGTTTTTCAGTTGACTGTGAATACTACTTTTGTAGTTAATCCTTAAGGATTGCACGTTAAATTCTGAATGAACAAGACGCTGTCCCAAAAACTGAATTACTCTTGGAGGGAAAAGTCTAGTGGTTTCAAAGTATGGATATTCGTTGCAACTGTCGGTTGGTTCGACCGAACAAGTCACTCGTATTAAAGAACTCTGCGTGCGGTCAACCAAAGTTTGATGAGTACACTGTCGTGTATCCTCATGTGATTGATCCCGATAAACATGTCATGTTTACAGCAGTTGATGCACTTAATATGACTGTTTATATTGGGCAAGCCACCGGAAATTCAATGGTTCAACTCGATGGATATGAGACTCCCGGATTTAGGTAAGTTGCTTCGTGACTCAGCGACTTTATTAAACGCCATATCAGCTCTGCCGCACGTCCTGCAACGATCATCATCATCATCATCATCAACATCATTCTTCATATCATCATCATCATCATCGTCATCGACAGGTGTCAGTGTTCAACACCCATGCTTCACTGGCGCACAGCAATAATTTATTTGAGACTTATTATAAAGTGGACGATAAAGGGATTTAGTGCCAGTCCATCACAATCGTTCCGAGGTGCCTACACCTCCAGACGCTCATTCAGACAATCTGGATAGAAACTGACAACAAGATCGCCACTAATACCGATTGGCAGCCATATCTTGCAGCGTCTCCAAGCAGGCACAATGAGGATCACGCTGTCGTCATCCTGGAAGGCGAGTAGCACCAACAGCATCCAAACGTTTCCTAATCTTTTCCAGGCACCTCTGACAGGTCAGGGGTCGGTCAACTCTCCACTCCCTCACTCTGATTCGGGCACGAAAAACAGCATTCTTCTCGATAAACGATGGTTCAGCATACGCAGTACGCGGTCTAACCAACTCAGCTTTTGGTGCTGAACACATTTCTCGATGGACATCCCTGTTGCACGACCAAACACTTGCTTTCCACTTGTCTCATTACGGATTCGACGACACAAACCCTACGAGCAACGGTCCCGAGGCAACGATTGTCGACAACATAAAGACGTCGCAGTTCCGTTGCTCAAACGGGCCAAATCTCAATACCACACAAAAGAAGCCCATACTGTAGCCTTACACACATGTCCCTTGAGATTCAAATTGGCCCTAGCCTTACAGATTTGTGCACTGACCTGGTCCGTCAAATTATTATCAGAACTAATACAACTTCCAAGATACACAAAAAGCTCCACAAATTAAAGTTCCTCTTCCTGGATTGTAAGTGGCGTGTTCATTGACTGCATGTTCAGTAGCATGATCATACACCTTGTGGTTATAAAGTGCATATCAAAGGACAATATGACTTCGGTTAGTTTATACAAAAACACCCGCGCCTTCTTGCCTTCAAAGACGAGAATGATGTCGTCTGTACATTCCAGATTGACAAGGTTTTCGTCAGCAGCTGTTTGAAAACCTGAGTTTTGAAGACCTTCCAATGTTCACATCATCGTCTTGTCGATCACAAAGTTAAATAGAAATGGACAGAGTGGCAATCTTGATGGACACCGATTTGTTTATGGGAGCTCTTGGACAGCTCATCATATGTCCTCATAAACTTGGTAGTCCAAGAATGCAAAGAAATCCCAGTGCATTTCTCGATGAACCATATTGTCAGGGAACAAACCTGTCAACCGAGTCAAATTTATCTTTCAAAAACCAAACTTTTAGGTCTTTTGTATGTGTTATTATGTATTGTACTGTATTGTTGCACTGAACTGTACTATACTGTACTGTAATGTTGTACAAGCACCTAAGTATGTGTGAAGATTCGGTCAACACAACCCCTACCAGGCCGGAATCCCGCCTGTTGCTCCCCAGTCAGTGTCTCATGAACTCCAATATGACGACGAAGCATAAGTGACGCCAAAAACCTTGTTATCATCGGGGTCAAGCTAATTCGAGGACTTAGAGTATTCCGCGTTCACTCCTCAGGATTTTACGTCAGTTGTTGTCTCCAGCTGAGTCACAGCTGGTGGCTACCATAATGTCGTTCGAAATATTCAGCCCACCGATCGAGAGGTTCTTTATTCAAGATGGTTACCTCAATCTGTTTCTTTATTGTTTCACCCATAGGTGGTTTCCAGGGAGTAGTCGCACGGACCAAATGAAATAATCCCCGACATTCCCGGCTTTCTGGGCCTCTTCTGTCTCCCTGAATTCCCGGTTGGTGTGCACGCTCACTTTCAATTGAAGTCTGGTAAACTGTCAAGTCAATTTATATTCGAGACCGGCTGGGACATATGCAGTGCCACCGTTCAAGTATGAATTAATTTCTGATGGTGGATCAGTAGAAAAAGACTCTGGTAAATTCGTTTGAGTTTCGGATCTGCCAGTCACTCAGTTGCCAAGAGATTTTTTCGCACCTTACGCGGCCCTGGGAAACGAAGAGAAAAGCGACTCCGGATGAGTAAGTGGTCGGAATCCACGTGTTCAAAACCGACCGGCATCGGTACTTGATGGCAATTTGATTAATCTGAGTTCGTACTCGGCACACCGTGACCAGACGACTTCAGCTATTTCGGAAATTGATACTGCATAAAACCAGCCTGCGGCCAGCACACAGCTATCAGACCGACAATCATTTGGGGCGTAAGCAGACATGAAAAATAGTGTTCAACTTCCCGCCTGTAAGCTTCCTTCACATTGGCTGCCAGATGAACCACACACAAGCGTATCCGGTCAACCATTGATTCTTCCACCCGGTGACCAAGGACGGTGCCAACCCCTGCAAATCCTGCCGCAGTAGCTTTTGGGTCGTCAGGGGGTGCACAGCCGGAAGCGAGTCGAGAGTGGCAGCGCAGTCAGCTCACCCATTGTCCTTGCATTTTGAATTCTTGTTTCTGATACACAGCACATATCAATGTCAAACGAGTCTAGTGTGAGAGCAAGAGTAGTTTGTTGCCCTGCTTACTTCAGAGTGCGGACATTGAAGGCAGACAGATAGACGGGGTATCGGTGCTTGAAGATTGATTTCGAGATGCCGGCGTTGGATGACACGCGGATGTTGCTTGCAGAACTGATGCATGACGAACGAGGTCATCAGTCATAACTGAGCCTATAAGGTCAGAGTTAATAATGGGTTGGGTAGTAGAAGAATGAATATGTGAAAGTGCGAGAAGGAAGGCGTCAACAGCAGCATTTTTCTCGCTTACCCGCCCTGGTGTGTGCATCAGGTAAGTCGATCCGACAGGTAATTGTGACGGCATCACTGTGTTGCTTGCATAATACACAGTCTCGAATTCCCAATGGCTGCTCAATTTTTTCGGCGCTTATTTAGATAAAAAAATTATCATGGGTATCGGATGCAAATTGTTGTTAACACTCATGCGTTCGGTATTATGCTTTCCTGAATACAGCTTGTGTTCTATGATCGAGTTTATTTATTATCCATCTCCCCAGAGTTTTGCGCTTTAGTCGAGGTGAGTGCCTCAAATACTTGGGACATTCAATTTTGGATAAGAGTTTATCTGAAGAAAAGACGTTAAAAATTGTTACACAGCCTACATGTTTCACTTTGACACACTTGTTTATTCATTCATGAAGGAAGATTGAAGAACGGCATGGGTAAATATAAACCGCGAAAATATAATTTGGGAAAAACGTTGACTTCATTTTTCAGGGTATTGCCACCAGTCTCTTTGATATCTTACTAAGCGGAAATGAAATACTAGCACGGAGTGTAACACTGTGGGTTAATCGCTCCCTAGAAGTGGTATTTATATTCCTCACTGACACTGATTGCGTGACATTCATTGAGTTTTAAGACTTGACACCTAAGATTCGTCTGAATCCTAAGAAATCTCGGTTACGCCAAATTGATATAAGGATAAACCAAGCAAACAAGCCACTAGTGCATCTTTTCTGATACCATTATTCAACATTCGTAGTTCCGTTGAAAACAGATGGAAAGATATTGATATTGTGTAAAAGAATCTTCCTCCAAAAACTGAATTCAGATTGATTTCCTTCAAATTTCTGCACTATTCCACCTTTTAAGAGACCAAATTATTACTCGCACAGGAGGTGCTTAGATATGTGAATTTCTCAGATTTTAGTGTTCCAAAGGCTCCGGTGAAGTCAAAATCGAGACGGGTCAACCCGTTCAAACGTATGCTGTAAAGAGTGTTATATATATGCTCTTGTCTTTCGGTCGAAACAAATTTAAACGAAAAACACACTTTTCCCTGACGTACACACCCGCGTATACTCGGTGTTGTTATCAAGCTTGTGGAAACTGCATTTTTCCACAAACTACAAAAAGTTTGGCGAAGCCGGAAAAATGGACTTGACATGAAGGCGAATCTGACGGAGGGGCATAAAGTTACGGATTTTAACTATATGGTGCTTCACTTCTCTCTTATTCACATTGTGTTCGGCATGTTGCTGCTTTTAAAGCCAGGTGATTTTCCCCAGTGAAGCAGTTCATGTCTTTATTGCTTTTCTGTTTTTCATCTCGTCAGCTACCGAGAGTGGTTTTAAAGTCCACATGGGCTCCGAGACATCGCAGTGGACGTAGCTAAGCTGAATTAGTGATTCTGGTCTTTGTGTCATTTTTCTCGGATGAAAAATTTATCTTGAAATAAACAATTTATACGAGTTTAATATATCACTGTTTGCAAGACAGGTCTCTCATAAAAAAATAAGCGGATGGTCTTCAAAGATAAGTGTTCTTGTAGGTGCTTCCAGGAATTAATCGACTTGTTCTTCTGGGTGTAAAATTACTCGCTGTGCCCGAATTACCGCTGATCTGAAAAGAACGAAGGGTTTTTACTTCTGCTGTCATATTATCGGAAGATGACTGGTTTTGACATGGCCGTACTAAATGCTAAACTAATATATTTGAATCTGTGCACGGCAGAACTCGGACGTTGTCGGGTGTAGTCCATTCCATTCAACCATTGATACTAATCAAGTTCCCATATATCCGTCGAACCAAGTGATGTGAGCGGTAGCCAGATTGGTACGCTCGAACTGGAGGGACAAACTGACACCTTTTTGTTCACATATGTCGAAGTCAGTGACTTGCTTCCCAGCTGCATCTCGATGCTTGACGCAACTGAATCCGATTTATCTTATTTGTACTTTCATGTTTAGCCTATAATCATTAGCTGATTTTTTCTTCTGAAAGAGTACAAGGTAATTTCTATTTTTATGCAGGGAAGTACTCATACGGTAGTTGAACTCTGGTCCATAGCTCACAACCCTCCTTGGAGCTCATCATGTGGACGAAATCTCCGAGCTGCCATCAATCACGTCTTAATTGAGGCAAAATTGCACGCAATTTGCCAACTACCCTCATTTGCACAATAGTTTGATTTTTGTGAGAGACTCGTCTGAATCCCAGTTGCGCTGACCTTTTGAGCACCAAGAAGGGCGGGAAAGATCGTGGGCTGTCAAATGGTTTCCACTGAGCATATGAATAGTTTCCTCAATTAAAATATTCAGAATATCGTACCAAATGAAATATGAGGTGGCATTAGTGCAGTGCATTCACTTAGAGAATACATCAACGAGAGATTCAGCCGGGATTGAAACGAGTCCCCCGTGAAAACCAAATTGCTATATTAAAGAATGTGTTTGTCGCAAAGCTATAAACATTTGATTTTCATTTGTTTCCATGGGAGCGCTGTAAAAGAAATATGCATTTATGTTTAAACAATCTTGTGTCCTTAAGAAAGTGCTCCACAAATTTGAATTCGATTTGGTCCGATCCCCGTGGGTCATTGGATGGATGCAGTGTCTGATTGATTGCAGAAGTGATCAAGCCACCTCAATTTTGTAAATTTTAAATGATTTTCAAATTAAAAATTTCTAGATTGGACGTCAGCTTAATTTATTGAAACAGACGTGAGTTCGTAAACAACGGCCTGGCGGCAGATCACGATTCCTGGTGTTACGGCTGATAATATTTGTTCGAACGAATAGGCTGTTCACCGATACACTCCTATTCAGGTTACCAAAAAGACCAATTCTGGAAAAAAAATTAACTTGTATCACTATGAAGTAAGTGATTTATGACCTAATAGTTCATCACCATCATTTGAACATTATTCCATATGTTCATGATACCTGAGCAGTCAGTCAGTTAAAATTGTTGTTTTAAGGAACAACAATCTTGTGTGGTGGTGCAGAGGTTTTGAAGGCCTACCACGAATAAGATTTACAGCAATGACATTACGAGCAATTTTTATGTATCTAGCGGTAATGTCGACCTTTATACCCTGTGGACCTTTGCTACACTCCCATCAACGGAAAATATCGTGAATCCAAAACCTCTCATTGTACATTTGGTACACATGTGGCAATACATAATCGCTACAAGTTTGTGGCGACCGTTCCATGGTGCTTCCTCCAAATTCCGCACGTAAGTTATGAAATCAGAATGTTTTACAATCAATAGGACAAACTTAACACTCATGTGGGTAACCGCTGTAAACAACCCTACCGGTCTTGAGCTACAACGTTTATATCGACTGGCCCCCTGTGGTACTAGAGAATCGGGTATTACTGAACAGAAGCCGTCTCAACTGCAAAACAATTTGTTTTTATCAAACGACCTTAAAAGAGAGCATTTACCCATCAGCTAGATTTTGTTTGTGTTTTTCACGTTTTTTTGTCTACGGGTCTACCTGCTTATGGAGGCTTACTGAAATGTACAGTGAACTTGCAGCGTGCGTAATACTAATTTAGTTGATTCCCCGAGGATTCAGAGCGTCAAGGCGCCATGAGCGAATGTACAAGGGATGCGACTATTAGTTTCTGTCTTCCGGAGCCAGCTTCTTCCGTCTATCACGCCAAATATCATTTAATTTGGTTTACTGAACCTGGTACTTTCATTTATCTAGGGAAGCATTTCATACTAAGTTCTGAAAGTTGACGATGACCTAAATGTGAAAAAAGCTTACTTGCGCATATTTTATGAAACTAAATCTGTGTTCTTTCCACTTGCTGCAACGATGACTGTTTCGACGATTGACGTAGAATCCCCACATCGAAATCTACCGTTGTAACGATACAACTGCGATGTTGCTGGCAGACAGGGAGTTTTGGGGCCTGAAAGAATGTGGTGTTACAGTTGTTGTATTTTGCTTGGTGTCCGAAGTCCAACACCACACTAGTTCAGTGTACTTATCCCTCCGCGAAGCTGATGCTGAATGGTGTCAATTTTACTGAGAAAATCGTAGGAAAATAAAGCTGATATGTTGTAGTTGACCAATTATATCAGTCAAGCGTGAACGATTTCGTACGTTCAGACATCGGAATTTAGATGCATTTACCTTGCACTGGTGTAGTAGTGGCACTGCATTCGGAGATTAGACCCCGGGCATAGCCGCAGATGTGTAAGGTCCATGAGCCTAAATGAAGGCAAAACTCAAGTTCACTGCGTGATGGTTCACACCATGAGTCCCATTTGGTTTCATGGTCTGCGAATGTAGAGAAATTTAATTGCACATCCGTGATTATTTTTGTCAAAAAATGCTAACTTCCAAGAATCAGATTTTCTGCGATTCGGCCTGCCATCAAAATGGCTGGCTGGTTCTATGGTTTGTGAAATAGAAGCCCATTATTGAGTCAGCATTTATCATCAGTCAAAGTAATCGAAATTGACTTCACCGGAAGCAGTTTAAAGTAGGACATGCGTAAGGGAGAACTTTCAACCTCTTCACATTCAATTGCTGATAATAATGAAAAGCAATCTGATCATAAACCACTGTCTGTTAAACAGTCCTTCTATGAGTAATTACTTCATTAAGGCCACAAAAAAATGCGGAGGTATTGAAATTTTGTTTATTTCGTGAAACAGCTCATCAACGGTGCATATCCTTGAGCATGCCAAGATTAGAGCCACTCAGTAGCTCAAAATGAGTAGTTGGAACACTATTCAAGCGGGGTAATGTGGAAAAACATCCTGTGTGTGACGCAGATATAAGAAATTGAAATGATGTTTGAATAATCCTGAGCGTTATTATGAAAAGGATCTCTCAAACATAGCAATCAGTCATCGTTCACGTTTCCGAGTAAACTGAGTAAGTCAGTGAAATACTCACTACTCAGTTGTAATAATTATGGTACCTACAGTTAGTCTGTGGATTGTTAGAATACCCCTATCGCTCATCAGAGGTCTGAGTCAAAATTCTGATGCGAACAAGAATGTGTTGCTTGTGGTAACTAATAGGCGGCGAAACTCAAGTACAACTACATCCGAGAATAATCAAACCACGTGGGTATGGTAGTCGTTCAAACTGGAATGATGTGGATATGGCTTATTCAAGTCATGCAATTTTTTTAACTTCAGTAAAAGACATTTATGGACGTTTTTAAATGATGCCATCTAGTTACGTCCTTTGTGAATTCTAGAAACAGTGCTACAAAATGACCTTGTAAACCGGAATATGTTCCTTAGTTTACTGGATCTTCTCCCCCTTAAGATAAAAGAATATTCAACCTGGCTGGTTAGTTGAAGCAGTTAATGCATACAAAAGCCCCTGATGAATGAAAAGTATCATTTGTGATGCCATCGTTTGGAGTTTGTGGAACTTTTATGCAAATAAGAGAAGAACAGTGCCACATCATAAGTACCCACGTTTTTGACGTCCTATTGAGTCAACTGATAGCCCTAATAAGTTCACAAGAATTAATTAAGCCGGCTGAAACCCTTCCGGGTTGAAATAATTGACTCAAAACTTGCACCAAATACTTCGTCAGTGTGCGTTCTTATGACAGGTCCAGGGTAAATTTTCTGAAACGAGATCACGTAAATACTCAAAAATCACGTGAACTTAGTATATAGATCGTTGTACACACACAAACGCTTCTCAGAAATTATCCCCAAAATGATCCAATATTCACACTGATTCCACAGTGCAATGTCCCTTCCACAATACAAAAACATTTTTTGGATATCATATAATCGTTTCCGTCGATTGGCGTTTGTTCTCTCATGTGGAAATTTCAACCTTCCACTGCCCGGTTTCCGCAATGTCCCATCCAGTTAACCGTGGGATCAATGCTTAGGCAGACGCACAGGACTTTTACGTTGCATATCCGCAGATTATCATTATTGTTCATCGTAAACGAAATACCTTTCTCAAATAGTTGGGTTGTCATTTTAAACGCTTTGTACTGTACCCTTGTTCACAAAAGTCACAGGAAAAATTGACTTGCGTGTCCTGCTTGCAAAATAAACAGTTTATGGGACAGGCCGGGTAATTCGTGCCACGACCAGTAAAGCATTTCACTCCGGGAGAATACGTGCTTTTGTTTCGCGTCATGAATAACCCGTCACTGGCTTGCAAACCGGCTTCATCAACATGGCGCTGCCACGAAAACTGAGAGCAAATGAATATACGTACGTAGTACTCATTTCTGTTTTACAAGCCTGAATTTCATTGCAGTTCACAAGGTTTTTCATTATTCTCTTTTGCTCCAGTTAGCTTCACACAACAATGCACTTTATGGAATCAAAACACGTCCCAGCCTTTGCACTAAGGAAATAGGGGACTTCAAATAAGCAACCACTAATTTTTTGTAGCTTACGTTTGGGAACGGTGGCTTAAGTTTGACCCGTATACGGTGTATGTCCTTTTGAAGAATACACCAAGGCCCGTGAATAATGAACACAGTGTGACTCAATAAATAGTTTGCTGCATCAAAGACATCGATATAGCTAGCACAAACACACCTGTTTTCTGCTTTAAGAGCAAGTATCTACATCACTTGATTGACGCCAAACAATGTATCTATTACAACCAAGCCAGTACCACTCAGCGACAAGAATGGACACACCTTCAACTTAATACTAAACCTATTCGCCAGTTTGTCTTACCCTGTCTTACCCTGTCAGGTTATATGTTGTTGCGCAAAGACAGACGAGTTAATCGTAGGTGCTGACTGACGAAATGTTATTGAATCTCTGTGCTGAATACTTAGAATATTACACGAATTTACTTGATATGAATCCCAAAGTTCTGAGTTGTAAACTTGTTTATGTCAATGTTATCAACGACTTAGTGAGAAATTCGACTCTATATTTTAAAACCCTAGGATACACATATACACCTAGGCTTGTCTAAACATTTAATGATGGGTTAGGTACACCAAAAAACGTTACAAGCTTCGATGAGAGTGTTACCAAAATCACTGGAAAATCCTCCAACTGAGGCGAACTGATTAGTGGCATAGAGCCATATTTCAGAGCACAAAAAGTGACAGTTAAAACGAGGTAAAATATGTATGAGAGCAAGAAGCAGTGGTCTTAAGTTGTTATCTGGTTGGGCTTTCAGATTTGAAATTACGGAAAGATCACCGCAGGTCTGTGCACACAAAAGACACGTCAAACAGATGGACTCCTGTCAACATCCGGAAGTCCTAAAATTCTTGGATGATGTAGGTGACTGAGAGACCATTCGGAAGCTTCAGCTGCTTCACTTAAGGATAGCTGGGCTTGCCGTCCATTCAAGCCCGTCGTTCACAAGAGGCTTGATGAATCAAACTAAAGCTGCTTCATCTGTACCTAGTAAGAGGTGGGTTATTTAACAGGTAACATCTTAGGAAATCATGGACTTGGTCAGCACCTATCCACAATACAGCTAAACGAATCCGGCTGTACGTAAAGAGTACTGATTTGGGAATCACTCAGAATGAAGGAATCAAGTGTACAACCTGGTTTTCACGAATGAGAGAAATACATGGGATGGACCATGAAGCTTTTGTGTAAATATTCGATTTCCACTACTCATGAGTAGCCTAAAAAGTGAGAACTAGCATTTAAAGGACGTTCGCTTCAGATTATTTGTGGCGCAGTAGCGAGGATGAATGTTCAGAGGGGAGGAGCACAGACATTATTCCTCGTTAGTTCCTACATCTGATAGGATTTCATTTGTCCCGTAATTGCTTCTATATAGCTGATTTAAATGTTGCGAAATGGGATGAAGTGTATGGACAGGATTGGTATTTTTCCTTATGTAAGCGAATCCAGACAATCTTTTGAAAATACGTAGAAGCCCGCATCTCATTAAACTGACGACCTACCGACTAGTAGTTGAACAGTTAACCGGCCACCCATGGCAGTTGATCGACCGTGATAGGCAGGATATACAGCTACCCATTCTTCAGTCACAAATGCCACATCACACGGTCACCCACTGACTGATTCTTTGAGTGACGACTTCTTCATTGAAGGGGTCGCTTATCGTGAGAATTCTTTTTTCTGAAGCAGTATTTGCACAAGTGTTCATCAGCTGACTATCACTATCTTTTCTTGAAACTTTTTTTCGCATTTAGTCTCAGTAATCTGATAAAAGTGTAAGTCCGTTCAACACAACTCAGCAATTACGAAGCTTGCAATCTGCCGCATCACGCACAGTTCACAATCCCGCTGACTGTTCAACTAGGTGAACACATGTATGTGAACATACGTAGAATAGATATTGTTTACAAAATAAGCCAGACCACCTGTTTTGTTATTCGAGCCATTACGTCAAAAAACTAAGTCTTTTAATCGAAGAAAGCGCTGTCTCCTCTTCAGTCCCCGAAAGAACATTAGTAATGGCTAATTTACTAACTAGAGTAAGATAGAGTTTAGCATACTGGTAGACAATTAGGTTGACCAAAGACAAACCGAATTTAATGCACACATAACGGTGACATTCTGCGATAATCTGCTCGAGAGCGGACATCTTTTTTGAACGGTCCCCTAATGGAGTACGCTTTAAAGAACAATTTAGAATCAGAAGTTTCCGAGGATTTGATGTGTTTTGTTGACAACAGCACCGTACCAAAGACAAACACGTACATAAAGAAATAATTCCCGTATAACCGCTACCTGAATGAGCATGGTGAAAAAATATTTCCATGAAATCAGCTATTCTACACAAAGCTCCATATGTAAACAGAAAACACGAGAAAAGGATTAAAATTCAAAGCTACATTAGCATAAGTTTGGCAGCTCCTGTTTTGAAATAATAATGAATGGAAAAGGTGAGTTACCTATATTTACTGCTGAATTACACCAGGTGCCCGCCAAGAGGTAGTTTGGATCAAATGGTGACCGTGGTGACAGTGTATAAATACTGCACATTATCTTGGTCTGCTAGTTCATGAAATGCTTCTTGGTAAAGTCGCATACTTTAACACTGAACTAGAAACAAAAGCTTTCGTCGGACTTTCTTTAATGAAGGTGATTTGGGCCATTCGACTGTAGCATACCAGTCTTTTGGTTGTTCCGAAAAATCTAATCCGCCCAGTTTCCATACACTGGACTTTTCTGATTGCGAAACACCCTTACTGGTTTGACAATGTTCGGGTTATTCATAATGCAAATCATCATCAAATATGAATTTCTCTTAAATTTTTGTAGAGCGATCTGTTCAGAACCTAAAGGTGTTATTGTCGTTAGTCTAGTGCAATAATTTTTTTAGAGAGTGAGGTGATGTTTGCTGATCATTCTCAAGGAAACGGATGATAGTCACCAGCGCGAATGTCAGTATTCGATTAATTACAGCCTACCAACCAGCCACAAAAGACATAAACGATCACATCAAACTTACCTAGAAAATTCGGCAACAGTGTTTTCAAGCAGACGAACACCTGGTTTTCAGACATATTACTGATTCTGAGGAGATTGTTTGCGCCTCGAAATCAGACTGCCATTTGTTCAGAATTTGGGCTTGGCGGCTCATATAGTATCAGATCTGAAACAAGCTTAATTAATATGTCATAGCGGTTTGAATTGGTGTGGCTTTCCGGGCACCGCCTGTCGATAAGGGCCACTGCATTTCATGAGAATCTCCTAGAATATGCAGTGAATTTCCAAAGCTGCATTAGCATCCCCACATGCACATACTAATGTAGACCCTTTAGCTTGACATTTATTTCCACTACGTGTTCTATATCTAACAGTAATGAAGGACAAAATTAGCGAGTGCGTCTTCTATCATAAACAGCTCTCTTCAAGAAGGAAAGGCTCTGTGAATTTTGATCAACAGTTCAGACGCACTCTCGTATCTTAAGTGCACCGCTATCTTGATGGGCTCCAGGCTAACAATAGAGCGGGATATTTGGAGATTACGGAAAGTAAATTCTGGGATATAAAGTTTTCTGTGCTCATTAAACTGACGTAGAATTAGTAAAAATAATTCAGACTTGTTTGGTTTACTATTCCATTACCGTATACTCGCATCCTTTGCTCACTGCAACATCTAGTTCATTAATTTCAAATGTATGTGGTTTCCTGTCGCAGGTAGAAAATTTAACAATTTTGATCGTAAATTTAACGGATCAACCTCCTAGGATTACTTTTTCGTTGCGCATAATTTTCTTGAATTTAAGCTGCGTTAAGTTGTTAGGCAAATCGTATACACCGTTGTTTGGGAGTGCATAACGGCACAAACAAGCAAAAACAGCCCAAAAGGACGTTCTATAAAAGTTGCTTTTACCCAAAATTACCGATGATGTTTTATACCGAAAAATCAAAAATGGCATTCAAGGCGTACTAAGTTTGACTTCCATGTATGTGTTTTCTATTACACCAAATGAAAGCCGAGTAGGATAGTTGGGCATGGTAAAAAACTGGCGTGGTGTTGCCCTGTTATTCGTAGATGAGTGCGTGAAAAGCGCATCGAGGTATTTGTCAATGCGGGCACGGGTGATGCTTCCTCGTATGGTGACGAAATGTTTGCAAGGTAATTGCCTAGGTCCGTGAAGATATTAGTATCCACCTATCAGCCCAGGATCGTTTTGAAATTGTTTGTTGTCTGAATCTTCCCAGAAGCAGTGAATCTCGGATTCAAAATAATGAGGCAAGTAACTCGCAGAAATCAAACATGGGTAAATACTTTCACCATTACTACCAGTCATCTGGTTCCCTACATGACCATTATTTTTTTTCTTCCCTGGTAAACTCTCTCTTTTCCGGCAAAGCATCCATGCCCAGAGGCCAGTGCATTTGTTTCAAATGCAAAAAAGCTTAGCTAAGTTCCTGTGTGAAATTCACGGCTGAAACAGGAAGTTGTGCTCATGTGCTTTAGGTACCCTCCACCCAATAAATGTAATCACATTTTTCGGTCGTTTAGAGATCTTCGTATTTGGGAATTTAACCTTTCAATGGTAGAACAGTATAGCTACTTGGAAAAAGTTGCTATGAGAGTCGTGTCACTACTAAAAGCTTCGGCACAGAGTGTGTGTTGTGTCTTGATTCGAATTATCTGCTCGATTAATGGAAATACGCTACGACAGTCCTTATCTTTCTCTAGAGGGACGTCTGTATGTGCAACTCCTTTTAAATTTTGCAGCACCTTCAGTAAGAATCCTTCCAGTGTTGTGCACATCACACTATTTTAGTAATAACTGAAGCCGTATCGTGACATTATTTGAGGTGATCCGAGTGAATTTTTAAATGCAATTGAAGTAGAGCACCCTAATCTCGCTATTGGTGTTACCTACGAACAATCCTGAACAAGGATAGGTTTCAGTTATTCATAAACATTCAACTATATGTTCTAGTATTTTTGTACTCTCTATGTGCCACTCTTTATCTACAGTGAAATAAGCTTTCAACTGGTAATCGACAAGATGACTCGTTGAGTAGACTCTAGCCCCATTTATCTTATGGGCGAAGAAAAGCTCAAGTTGATCTCTGATGATCTCTCTCGTATAACTTCCAGTATTAGGTCCTGTACAAGGAACATTCTTCCAATAGAACTGCGTTCAACTGTTATTTTTGTGCAAGTACTGTGTTAGGCGGGAAACTTCTACAGCCTACAGCTGCTTTAACCAGTTGTGCGCATTATACCATAGGCAATGTGAAACAGTATTGCGGAAGGATAATGAAGGCACGGTAAACCGTGGCTGAAATACCTCCAGAGGGCAAGCACTGTCAGATCCAGCTGCTCCGTTTTGTGAACCATGAGTTCATTGTATGCGTTTTGACAAATTATAACTATTTGGAATCAGCGTGTAGCCGTGTAAAATCGTTTTCAGGATATCGCCTTGTAAACTTTATTCACCTTTCAACCACATATGCGCCATTTAATCCAGGAAACTTTATGATTTAGATACACTAATAAAATCAATAATCGAGCAGTGTGGCTGTCTTGATAACCAACTGGAACACACAATGCCCAGTGAAAGCTAGAATGTTGTGCGAATAGCAATATCGGATCCACTATGCATACTGTCGTCTTCATCTTCCGTCTGAACAGTCGCATCTAACACCTTGTGTTCAGAAGCTTGTAGGTCCAATGGCTTGCCAAAAAGCCACCCATTCCATGTTGCTGATCTTGTGATAACCCTTCGAATACTATTTTCACGTAGAACTGATTTTTCGCGTTTCCCTTGCTTTTCGTTCCATTCGGACCGTCCAACTTCGCTTCCGAACAGTTCTTCCTCGAGAATTTCATCTCCAGGAGTAGAGGAAGTGACAACTGGATGGTCGTCTTCTTGTGCTCTAATGGTTGATCCAGATTCACTTCTTGACACTCGCTCTTCTTTCTCATCAATAGGTTCAAAGTGATAGATTGGTCCCCAGCTACGTTTCACACTGTTAACTTGACTCCGAAGCGGGTGATCTTCCACTTTATCTTCCCACCTGGAATAGAGAAGCTGAATATGAACACAAAGTCTACAAAGCTCGCAACCACTCATGACAATTAAAAAAGTGGCCAGTAGGATTCAAGCTTCCATGACTGTTCCTGGCTCGCGAAAACCTGTTAAGTCGGTAAATCGATCGTAGCCACCAGGACGGACCCTGGGTAGTCGTTCGCGGCGTCGAAAAAGCCAACTACATCGGTCGAGCGTGAAAGCGTTTGTCTATTCACATGTGATAATTCGAATGCGTGCAGCTGGTGCTCGTAGAGCAGTGGTTGTACGCTGGCCTGGCCTATCAGACCTAGGGAATTCAGACCCCGGCAAGGCTAGGGGCATGTATCGCTTATGAGCCGGATTGGGGGGCAAAACTCGAGTCCAGTGCTTGATCTTCTCTGTTGTTTAGACTCCCCGGGCTGACTTCGCTAGACAATATGGAGGACTTTTTGAGAAAAGGTAATGTGGGTATAAATTCTAAAAGTCCAGCAACCATGTACAAGTAATTAAGATGTGATCGGCATATGCTGGTGGTGGTAACAGGCGCGCCTCTAATGAGAGCGAAAATATGATGGAGATAAAGTGACGCTATTGTATGTGACTAGTAAAACACACATTGGATACATGTCACAACATGCTCCTTCAGTACGTTCGTCCAACCCTGACTGTATTACAGCCTATCTGTCCAAAATATCTACCTATCCGCCCTACGAAGAATAGACTGCTGTCGATTAGAAGAACTGCTGGAGGGGGCAGTGTTAAATGGAATTCCACACAGATCTCACTTTACCGCTCGCAGTCAGGTGCTGCTAGGGCCGAAAGGCCCGTCCCGCGCAAGATTGATCAAAAGTTCGGGGCGCTTGTAGGACCCGCAACAATCCGAGATCTGATTGATCGAAAGTCTGGACTCAACAGCCAGCCCTCACCCAGTATTGGCCGAATGTCGGTAGCTAATGACGCATCCAGAAGGCGTCAGGCTTACATTGTACACAGGAAGTGCTGTACAATTATTCTTGACTTCGTTTTGGGTTTTAATATAACCTGCACACCTTTGGTGGTTGTTTTGACATGAATACTAGCTTGGGTGACTAAGACCGAGAACTAAGCTGAGGAAAATACCGTTACTTCAGGTGATATGGAAATAAAAATTCAGCGTCCGCGATAAAAAACAACAATACGGAACAAGGTACACAATGTGGTGGTGCGAAAAATTACAACGGATAATCGAGACATCGTCTAGAAGTAGGCCCACTTGTTGGCGGAACTCAAACAAGAGGCTATTTTGTCAAAATTAACACAATATTTACACTATAACTCTATAGGATTCTAAACTTACCTTAGCAAAACTCAACGGACGAGGGTATTTGGGTCCATAAACTTAGTAACCGATAGACACACAGGTGCATACAAGATTTCAACAGAAGTATTTTAATTGAAACGCACAAATAAAAAATACAGTAGTACGTCCCATTGTATTGCATGGTTAGTGGACGTTTGTTGACCACATTTAATCAGACCACCCTATTTTCGAGTCGTATTACCTTACGCTACTTATGATTTCGGTCTCTAATACGAATGCTGCGGGTTTAAGACAGCTGATTAAATCAGTTAAAATTTCATCAACATCTTCCAACAATATCTCGTTTAAAACGATAAGCAGTTTCCAGTAGTGTCCCAAATGGCTACTACACATGATGGAATATGCACATTTATACAACATCAACTTATTCGGGCCTTACCAGTGGAATTCAGCATCACCCCCGCGGCAGATATCCAAGTCTACAGTTGCACTTGGGTCCAACAGCGCTATCTCGATCTCGAATGTGAGCCGGAAACGACAACAGACTTTATCGTTAAACATTTACGGAAGCACAGGATACATTACCGTGTCGTCTTCTTGGATCGCCAATAGGCCATTATGGTGCACCAGGTGTATCAGTGATCAAAGAGTTGGAGCCTGAGTGGGTCAGAAACAAGAACGTTTCCGTTCCACTTGCGCGTGCTCTTGGCGACTAACCTATTTCTATTAATCCAAAAAGCTTCTTATTGCTGTTGACTTCTGGAATTCTCCAAAGAGCGTTGCCTAATCACATAAAAGTTCTAGCGCGCTCAATCTAAGTGTTGATGCCTGAGTTAGCAGCTGATGGGTTTATGAACGTAGATGTATAGTTATAGTTATAGTATATTTATAGCATAGTACTGTTATAGTATATTTATTTGTCTCCATCAATTTTCTCGCTATCGTCAAAGCAACACTTGACTTTTAAATCACCGAATAAAGCCAAAACCTCAATGTTTCGAGCAGTACTGGTCCAAAAATGCTACATGTCGTCTGAAACACCTTATATGCCTGAAATGGAGTTCCATTGGGCTGTTGTCCAGAACAGACAATTCAGGTAGCGTGATCCCGTATGTATGATCATGTGTTTGGGCTAAATTGAATATGCCATAGACATTGTACCGTACAGAGTAATCGTGAAAGTGAGCATCATTGAAGTTAGCAGATAACCCTAACTTTGGCTAGAAAACAGGTCACATATTTTTGCTCACCGAATGCGTGAATACATGCTCAAGTTCCTGAGTAATTAAAAGCATAGAATGAAACTAAAAATGTCCCCCGGGAGTGACTTGATCTCGATTATCAGTTAACCGACAACTAAAGCACTGCCGAAAGAGGCTAAGTTACATTTTTTCGTTTCACGCTACTGGAGGCACTCAGATAGGAAACCGCCAATTTCTAGGAGGTCAGATAATCGATAACTGGCTTTGAATGAGAAAGATCACTTCTCAAGAGGAATAAAATTTTGGGTTCAGGACGTAGTAACTGGTGCAAATTGGATGATAAGACCCGTAACAACACACGGCATGTGGCTACCAAAAATATTAGAAGTGTATTTTAGGAAAAAAGGCACACGTAACTGCGGAATCAATAAGAGTTGGCAGTACTTTTAGTTCAATCCGTAGCCCGCCCACCCCAGAATCAAACATTGCCGGAGGTACTCTATATTCGGTCAAAATAATAACATCTTCCGTTGCATTTCTGTTTTAAATTGGGTTATTTAATTTATTGTTATTTGCATGTCTACGACACGCGCTTCAAATTTCTAGCTTCCAAAGCACGCGTTTGCTGCCAAACTATTCCGCTCTCTCCAAGTACGAAGTGTCAAGTACTAGCATCCAGGAGGTCATGTGACCCGTATGACCGCAGCTTAACCCGCTTTTGGTTATTCAGCTGGATGATTTTGGATGATTTTTCCGCGAGCGCCTACTAGAACGAAGCAAGCATGTATACTAATTCGGCCATGGTAGTTGACGAAGCTGGTCAGTAGTCAGTTAATTTTAATGTTTCCATGGTTAACAAAGTTCATTTCTGGGATTTGAGATGGTTCTCTGAGTGCATTTGAAAGAAGCCCAATAAAGGTGTAACTATTCTCCGGTCCTGTATAAGGACCGGATCACGTAATAATTTTGATTCAAGTGTATCCACAGAGAAATGCGCATATTTACACAATGTTGAAATAACAACTTGGAGGGAATTTCACAAGCGGTTATGTTGATTAATGTAGTTTCGCCCCACTAGTCATTACCATTGCTCAGTTATGACTCAATCACGGGTAAAAACTAATAACTAATATTTGTCAGAACTCTGACTCACTGAACTATGTTTTAGTGATTATTGACGGGGAGGATGGATGAAATTTACCTTGGATTTGGATTTGCTGATGCTGGATTCGGACTCTGGGTTAACTGCCCAGTATCATTCAGCTGTACATCTAACCTCTATCCTTTTGAACCAAATTTAGCGTATCCGCAAAAATTCGATCGGTGCCTAAGTTTTCAGATATTCATTCCAGACCTTAGGATGGTGACAGGTCCTAGGCACCTTGGTCCTGCAGGCACCAAGGGCTTTTGAATTAGTCACCCGTATTTTTCTTAAGCTGCGTAAGTCAGCCAACACAGTTTTCTAACATAGCTTCAATTTATGTTTTTCTCCACAGATTCGGTGTTCATATGAAGCGACTGTATCTAATCTGTGGGAGCGGCTGTCACCAGGGGAAAGGTTTATTTATATTTTTGGTTCAGGATGCAACTGTGATACAAAATCGACTGTTGCTTCTAGCTCACCAGCCACTATCGAGCTCGGTTTTATCACGACGCATTACACATCCGCATATCACAAGTACACCTTTGCTACCGCACGAAGTTACAGCCAACGGAGCAACCAAGTCAGAGGGCTACTGGTTTGAAGGAGAGTCACCAGTCAATCAAGCGTCACGAATTTCCATGTCTCCATTTAAGCTAGATCCCTTGATCAATGAACAGGGACCAAACAGCAGTCGTCCGGCGCATGATTATGCACTTTCGTCGCCAAGACAGACGCAAAGTTCTGTAACATTTGAGAACGGGCTCAATTACTCAAACCAAACGCGAGCCCCATGTGAGCATAAACAAGCATCTGGGAAGTGGTTTACTGACGGATGCTCACAAACATCAGCTGATTCCAACAGTGTCAATGAAGAAACTAATCTGGGAGAAGAAAACGAAGAACTAAAACGAGAAACACAAACTCCAGATCCCATCTTTCGAAGCTTTTTGATGCGCACCTTTGGTGGTTGTTTTGACATGAATACTAGCTTGGGTGACTAAGACCGAGAACTAAGCTGAGGAAAATACCGTTACTTCAGGTGATATGGAAATAAAAATTCAGCGTCCGCGATAAAAAACAACAATACGGAACAAGGTACACAATGTGGTGGTGCGAAAAATTACAACGGATAATCGAGATATCGTCTAGAAGTAACTTCACTTCAATGTGTCCCTAAAAGATCAGTAGAATATTAGTGCTTCTAAACCCGTGTAACCATTCAAACGTCTTCTACCAGGTACAGATAAAGTTGGGTGCGAAAAATTACAACGGATAATCGAGATATCGTCTAGAAGTAGGCCCACTTCAATGTGTCCCTAAAAGATCAGTAGAATATTAGTGCTTCTAAACCCGTGTAACCATTCAAACGTCTTCTACCAGGTAGACTACAGATAAAGTTGAGATAACGGCAGTACGCCTTCTAAAAGTTCACCTAAGAGTTAAACACCCATGGCAGAATCTCCTCTAGAGCGGTACAATTCAAATATGTTTTTATCAAACATTCTGAATTCGAAATGCAAGTATATGATATTATGACTGGACATCTTGAGTACCTTTGTATTTTATCATATTAACCCACCTGCCATCTGTCATCCGTTCGGCCCCCGGAACTGTGTTGTCCAATTGCACTGGGCTTGGAAAGTTTCCTGTGTTTGCATAAACGGGCTGATTTCCAAAATGCTTGAGTTTTTGTGCCTGTGCATGTCCGCGCATCAAAAAGCTTCGAAAGATGGGATCTGGAGTTTGTGTTTCTCGTTTTAGTTCTTCGTTTTCTTCTCCCAGATTAGTTTCTTCATTGACACTGTTGGAATCAGCTGATGTTTGTGAGCATCCGTCAGTAAACCACTTCCCAGATGCTTGTTTATGCTCACATGGGGCTCGCGTTTGGTTTGAGTAATTGAGCCCGTTCTCAAATGTTACAGAACTTTGCGTCTGTCTTGGCGACGAAAGTGCATAATCATGCGCCGGACGACTGCTGTTTGGTCCCTGTTCATTGATCAAGGGATCTAGCTTAAATGGAGACATGGAAATTCGTGACGCTTGATTGACTGGTGACTCTCCTTCAAACCAGTAGCCCTCTGACTTGGTTGCTCCGTTGGCTGTAACTTCGTGCGGTAGCAAAGGTGTACTTGTGATATGCGGATGTGTAATGCGTCGTGATAAAACCGAGCTCGATAGTGGCTGGTGAGCTAGAAGCAACAGTCGATTTTGTATCACAGTTGCATCCTGAACCAAAAATATAAATAAACCTTTCCCCTGGTGACAGCCGCTCCCACAGATTAGATACAGTCGCTTCATATGAACACCGAATCTGTGGAGAAAAACATAAATTGAAGCTATGTTAGAAAACTGTGTTGGCTGACTTACGCAGCTTAAGAAAAATACGGGTGACTAATTCAAAAGCCCTTGGTGCCTGCAGGACCAAGGTGCCTAGGACCTGTCACCATCCTAAGGTCTGGAATGAATATCTGAAAACTTAGGCACCGATCGAATTTTTGCGGATACGCTAAATTTGGTTCAAAAGGATAGAGGTTAGATGTACAGCTGAATGATACTGGGCAGTTAACCCAGAGTCCGAATCCAGCATCAGCAAATCCAAATCCAAGGTAAATTTCATCCATCCTCCCCGTCAATAATCACTAAAACATAGTTCAGTGAGTCAGAGTTCTGACAAATATTAGTTATTAGTTTTTACCCGTGATTGAGTCATAACTGAGCAATGGTAATGACTAGTGGGGCGAAACTACATTAATCAACATAACCGCTTGTGAAATTCCCTCCAAGTTGTTATTTCAACATTGTGTAAATATGCGCATTTCTCTGTGGATACACTTGAATCAAAATTATTACGTGATCCGGTCCTTATACAGGACCGGAGAATAGTTACACCTTTATTGGGCTTCTTTCAAATGCACTCAGAGAACCATCTCAAATCCCAGAAATGAACTTTGTTAACCATGGAAACATTAAAATTAACTGACTACTGACCAGCTTCGTCAACTACCATGGCCGAATTAGTATACATGCTTGCTTCGTTCTAGTAGGCGCTCGCGGAAAAATCATCCAAAATCATCCAGCTGAATAACCAAAAGCGGGTTAAGCTGCGGTCATACGGGTCACATGACCTCCTGGATGCTAGTACTTGACACTTCGTACTTGGAGAGAGCGGAATAGTTTGGCAGCAAACGCGTGCTTTGGAAGCTAGAAATTTGAAGCGCGTGTCGTAGACATGCAAATAACAATAAATTAAATAACCCAATTTAAAACAGAAATGCAACGGAAGATGTTATTATTTTGACCGAATATAGAGTACCTCCGGCAATGTTTGATTCTGGGGTGGGCGGGCTACGGATTGAACTAAAAGTACTGCCAACTCTTATTGATTCCGCAGTTACGTGTGCCTTTTTTCCTAAAATACACTTCTAATATTTTTGGTAGCCACATGCCGTGTGTTGTTACGGGTCTTATCATCCAATTTGCACCAGTTACTACGTCCTGAACCCAAAATTTTATTCCTCTTGAGAAGTGATCTTTCTCATTCAAAGCCAGTTATCGATTATCTGACCTCCTAGAAATTGGCGGTTTCCTATCTGAGTGCCTCCAGTAGCGTGAAACGAAAAAATGTAACTTAGCCTCTTTCGGCAGTGCTTTAGTTGTCGGTTAACTGATAATCGAGATCAAGTCACTCCCGGGGGACATTTTTAGTTTCATTCTATGCTTTTAATTACTCAGGAACTTGAGCATGTATTCACGCATTCGGTGAGCAAAAATATGTGACCTGTTTTCTAGCCAAAGTTAGGGTTATCTGCTAACTTCAATGATGCTCACTTTCACGATTACTCTGTACGGTACAATGTCTATGGCATATTCAATTTAGCCCAAACACATGATCATACATACGGGATCACGCTACCTGAATTGTCTGTTCTGGACAACAGCCCAATGGAACTCCATTTCAGGCATATAAGGTGTTTCAGACGACATGTAGCATTTTTGGACCAGTACTGCTCGAAACATTGAGGTTTTGGCTTTATTCGGTGATTTAAAAGTCAAGTGTTGCTTTGACGATAGCGAGAAAATTGATGGAGACAAATAAATATACTATAACAGTACTATGCTATAAATATACTATAACTATAACTATACATCTACGTTCATAAACCCATCAGCTGCTAACTCAGGCATCAACACTTAGATTGAGCGCGCTAGAACTTTTATGTGATTAGGCGACGCTCTTTGGAGAATTCCAGAAGTCAACAGCAATAAGAAGCTTTTTGGATTAATAGAAATAGGTTAGTCGCCAAGAGCACGCGCAAGTGGAACGGAAACGTTCTTGTTTCTGACCCACTCAGGCTCCAACTCTTTGATCACTGATACACCTGGTGCACCATAATGGCCTATTGGCGATCCAAGAAGACGACACGGTAATGTATCCTGTGCTTCCGTAAATGTTTAACGATAAAGTCTGTTGTCGTTTCCGGCTCACATTCGAGATCGAGATAGCGCTGTTGGACCCAAGTGCAACTGTAGACTTGGATATCTGCCGCGGGGGTGATGCTGAATTCCACTGGTAAGGCCCGAATAAGTTGATGTTGTATAAATGTGCATATTCCATCATGTGTAGTAGCCATTTGGGACACTACTGGAAACTGCTTATCGTTTTAAACGAGATATTGTTGGAAGATGTTGATGAAATTTTAACTGATTTAATCAGCTGTCTTAAACCCGCAGCATTCGTATTAGAGACCGAAATCATAAGTAGCGTAAGGTAATACGACTCGAAAATAGGGTGGTCTGATTAAATGTGGTCAACAAACGTCCACTAACCATGCAATACAATGGGACGTACTACTGTATTTTTTATTTGTGCGTTTCAATTAAAATACTTCTGTTGAAATCTTGTATGCACCTGTGTGTCTATCGGTTACTAAGTTTATGGACCCAAATACCCTCGTCCGTTGAGTTTTGCTAAGGTAAGTTTAGAATCCTATAGAGTTATAGTGTAAATATTGTGTTAATTTTGACAAAATAGCCTCTTGTTTGAGTTCCGCCAACAAGTGGGCCTACTTCTAGACGATGTCTCGATTATCCGTTGTAATTTTTCGCACCACCACATTGTGTACCTTGTTCCGTATTGTTGTTTTTATCGCGGACGCTGAATTTTTATTTCCATATCACCTGAAGTAACGGTATTTTCCTCAGCTTAGTTCTCGGTCTTAGTCACCCAAGCTAGTATTCATGTCAAAACAACCACCAAAGGTGCGCAGGTGTTGTATCGTGCGGTGGTCGAGCTATTGGTTACACCTGCACTGAGGCTGCCAGACTACGCGATAGGGAGAAGACAGAGAACTGGGGACACGGCTGTATTGCCAGGACAAAAGATACAGAGCGTCTGCGTAAATATATATATAGGATGACTAATTGGCCAAATATGGTCGTTCACTTGTTCGCTCCGTACAGTCAATGGTGGTGTTCCGGTCGTGAACATTCTCAGGCCCACTACGCTGGTCGTCTGTTGCTAAGCCATGTTAGGTGGGAGCCGCCAACTCACCTACTTTCCGGACGTGTCGAACCCATGGTGACCTTGGCGATGCGTCACTCTCTGCACATGTACTTTTTCTTCTGTCTGGGGGCGCCCTGACATTTCCCCCTTTTGGAGATAGATCGTACGTTGATCCCTACCCCCGAGACTTCAACAGTGCTCGTTGAAAAGTATCCACAAATCTCTCGACTTGACCATTTGATTGAGGGTGGTACAACAAAGACTTAGTGCACGGGTTGCGACCTTCTGAGTTCCTCTTCCAAAATGAGTCAGGCACCTTTTTGAATATGTTCGCTTTCGTCGCCTGTGTCTTGTAACAGATAGTATTCAGTGGCCTGTCCGAAAGGTTTAGCTTGTCAATCCAATCTAATCCTAACAAATCCAATCCAGGACGATCGGACACATGACAAATGCCACTCACATTGATACCATCAAGAGTTATGGAACACTTGAACTCCCAGAGAGTTTCAGTAAACTTCCGGATGCAGTGCGTGCAACTTGTTTGGTCCTGGTTAATGCTGGGCTGCCAATAAATTTCCAAGTTCTTTTTGAAATGATCGTGATATCTGATGCCGTATCCAGCTGGAGACGAACAGGTGTGCTGTTAATACGCAGTGATACGTATTTCCTCCTGTTCACATGTGGGCTTTGATGAGCGACCAGACCAATGCGNGAGCTGCCAATAAATTTCCAAGTTCTTTTTGAAATGATCGTGATATCTGATTCCGTATCCAGCTGGAGACGAACAGGTGTGCTGTTAATACGCAGTGATACGTATTTCCTCCTGTTCACATGTGGGCTTTGATGAGCGACCAGACCAATGCGAGCCATCGGAAGCTTGGAATTGGAAGTTCTAATTCGAGAATGCCTCCTGGGTGCTTGCCTTCTCTCGCCATGACACCGATACTCTTTGTGTCCCATACGGGAGCACCTGCCGCAGCGGTGTCTTCTGAACGGACAAAAATTGACGAAATGCCACTCACCACATTTCCAGCATGCCGAGGGTGGTTTCTTTTCACCCTGAGGGACAGTAGACTTCCGAATCGC